>NW_024070207.1:21869708-21966573 GCF_014754425.2 Oryx dammah
GACCACAGGAAAAACCATAGCCTTGACTAGACGGACCTTAGTTGGCAAAGTAATGTCTCTGCTTTTGAATATACTATCTAGGTTGGTCATAACTTTTCTTCCAAGGAGTAAGCATCTTTTAATTTCATGGCTGCAGTCACCATCTGCAGTGATTTTGGAGCCCCCAAAAACAAAGTCTAACACTGTTTCCACTGTTTCCCCATCTATTTCCCATGAAGTGATGGGACCAGATGCCATGATCTTCGTTTTCTGAATGTTTTTGATTGTCTAGGTGTAGCCATGTCTAGAAAATAAAGAACATAGGAAGGTCCAAAAGAAACATTCATGACCTTCAAATTAAGAGTATAAATTAGAATTCAGTTAAGGAAACAGAATTTTGCATACAAAATTGGTCTGAGACTCAGGAAGTACAAGGGAGCCTTGGCCCTTTACCCATAAGACACCTTGCGACACAGAAAATTTATGCTTAGGTGAGGCTGGAACCTGAAATATATGGAATGCGGCAGATGCTGGAGGAAAGGCCCAGCTTCAGGTGATAAAAATAAGCCCAGCTGGGAAGGCAGAGGTTCAGAAGCCTTCCTTGTTTGTTTTTTAAAAAGATTTCTTTCTTTACTTTTTTTGATGTGGACTATTTTAAATTCTTTATTGAATTTGTTACAATATTTCTGTTTTATGTTTTTTGGTTGTTTTTTTTTTTTTTTTTTTGGCTGGGAGGCATGTGGGATCTTAGCTCCCTGCAGAGATCGAACCCACACTCCCCTGCATTCAATGGTAAAGTCTTAATTAACCACTGGACCCACAGGGAAGTCTTGCCTTGTTTCTAACATCAGAGGGAGGGTACCAAAGGATGGGCTTGTATGGAAGTGGATGTGATGTTAGCTGGTAGGGGAGTGAGCATTTTTTTTTAAGACAATACTTGACTCCCTTCTCTGTATCTCAAGACTTAAAAATAGTCTTGTCAATATGTCAATATTAAAAATGTTGTTGAATAACAATCACTTCACTTTTGGAGAATGCTTTTCTCTTGTTCTTTCCTTATTCAGAACAGGCAGTGACAAATAGGTGTAGTCAAGGCCATGCCTGGGTATACATTAGAATCTCATCTGGTGCTTTAAAAATATAACCATTTTGGAAAATTCTTTGATAGTATATATAAAATTGAACATATACATACAATGCAATTTCACTCTTAAATATAAAACAGTGTTTCCCAACCTATTTTTCATTAGCATTCCCCAAGAATCTTTTTAGACCCTTTGTCCTTATCATACCCACCCCAACATGATCCTCCAGGCATAGTCTATACTGGTTTATTATGTATTGGTGCCTTATAGAGGGCCACAAACCACTTTTAACATCTTAAGGTTTCTTTTGCCTCCCCAAGATCAGTTTTTATCCTCTTGAGGGCGCTATTGCTTTGCTGGATGGTTTCAAGCCTTGCAATATGGGCCTATGTTCATTAAAAGGCACGCGTGAAAATGTTCTTAGTAGCTTTATTCTTATTTGCCCCAAAGTGTACATCAACCAGTGAGTGGTTTAAAGTATTGTGAGGGAATTCCCTGGTGGTCCAGTGGTTAGGACTCTGTGCTTTCCCTGGCTGGGGAACAATGAGTATCCCACCAAAAAGACAAAAAGTCTTGTGGGTACATACATACATCTAAATTACTACATAGCAACAACAACAAAAAAGGGGAAATGGGCCACTGATTCATACAGCTGTACATTTGTTTTATGCATTTTCTCTATGTATGTTAAGAAAAATATATTGATGCCCATGTCCTGTCTCTTCTCAGATAGACAATTGAATCAGAGTCTCTGGGAGTGAGGTCTGGGCAGTGGCAGTTTTGAAAAGCTCCTCAGGTGATTTTAATGTGTACATTAAATGTAAGAGACACAGAGGTGGTGGTTGAAGCATGGATTTTAGAATCAGGGAGTCATGGGTTCAAATCCTGCCATTTACTAATTGTTATGTCTCAGACAGTTTTCTCATGTGTATAAAGGGCATAAACATGCTATCTATTCTACACGGCTGATGTATGGATATGTCAAAGAAGTCCCAGAATATAGAAAGTGCTCCATAAATGCTAGTTTCCTACCTCTTTACACCTTTCCACTACTCTTGAATACTAGGAAGGGCTTAAAACTATTGAAATTACTTTGGCCCCCAGGAATCTTGCCCTGAGTTAGAAGTGCTCATATACACACATGGCTTGAATTATTAAATGTGGGTGTTGTGCTACAGCCCCTTCAGCCCCTTCCCAAACAGATATTATATATGGAGTATCTTCTTCATCAGTGATTTACTTTGTGGGCTGGTGTTATTTCTCCCTGCTCTTATTCCTACTTATTGTCTATCTCATTGCCATTCTGTTTTCTAACTTCTGCCACATGATGAAAGCAGGTGATGACAAGTATCAAGCACTAAAACTTGTCAGGTATAGGTCAGATGTCCTCATGCATAGTAACTATTTTTCTATTGCTCCTTTAAACTAGACCAAGCAACCTCTTTTGTCTAGACTCTCAGTACATAGTTTTTCAGAATATTTTTCAGAAAATTTGGGATAAATTTAGTTTAAATTTTTTTAAAAAATAATCACCCCCATAATCTAATAGGTTGGGAGATAGTATTATTTCTACTTATGAGAATGGGATTTCTGACTTTTCCCAGAGCTAGAAATAATATAATCTCAGACATGAAATTTTCCTAAAGATCACACAGCCTAACTTCCCTATGTGATATGTGAAATCCCATTACAATTTTCTTGCTAAGTAGTTATTGAGTTTCTGCTGGAACACCTTCAGTAATAGGCTGTTTACTGCCTCCCAAGCGTGGCCCACACCTTTTTTTTTTGGTCTGACTCTGACTGTTGGAAGTGATTTGGGAGTCTCTGGGGACCTTCTATTTCTAGAATTTTGTGATTATTATGATTTTATTATTCTCTGAGGAAGTGCTTCTTAAAGCATGACCTGTGGACACCCTGGATCTGGATCATCTGGGAGTGCTTGTGATAGATGCAGATTTGTAAGCCTCCTCCAAAATTTGTGAGCTTACCAATCATTTGTGCCATCTCCATATTTATATAGGGTTCAGATTGAGATATCTCCTTTCCCTTGGATTGGCCTTGAGGTTTAACTGGTCAGTCTAATCGGGATGTGCTTGAGAAAGGGGAGTGCAGAAAGGGACAGAGTTTGATTTGCTCCAAACTCAGAGCCTCTAAGACTACCATGCCCTTTTTGTTTTTTTTCCAGGAGTTTATATCCTGCCCTACAATTGGTGGCTATGTCCAGGGCCTTGCCCCACTTTTCTTTGCTCTGGCTGTACTCTTCTCAGGGTGGTTCCAGCCTTCCTTTCTGGGATAGTATGAAGCCAGCATATGTTCTCAAGGCCTATCTTGAATTTTTTGTTTTAATAATTGACTAGAGAGAAATGCCTCATTTGACTCATGATTTATGCAGTTAATCAAGCACTAGTGTTTAGCAGCCCCAAAATCAACCCAGGGTTAAATTATATACCGTTAGCTCTGGGTCCATTTATATGTATGGGAATCCTGGATCCATTTATACATATGCTCCTGCAGATGTTTATGCTATAACTTAGTCTTGGGAACCAACATTTACTGTTGTTGTTTAGTTGCTAAGTCATGTCCAACTCTTTGTGAGCCCATGGACTGTAGCCCCCCAGGCTCCTCTGTCCAAGGGATTCACCATGCAAGAATACTGGAGTGGGTTGCCATTTCCTTCTCCAGGAGATCTTCCTGGACCAGTAATTGAACCCATGTCTTCTGCATTGCAGGCAGATTCTTTGCTGACTGAGCCACTAGGGAAGCCCAACCAACATTTATAAAGAGTTACTAAATTACTCATTGATAGTTTTACAATAGTTTAAGTTTCTTTACCCAACAAAGCATCTTATTGTCAAAATAAAATTATAGGGGTGGGGGGTGGTTTATTTTCGCAGTGATTTTTTTTTAAAGAAAACATTTTAAACCTTACAGTTCAGTATCTTGAAAAGTACGGTGAAAGTGAAAGTTGTTCAGTCGTGTCAGACTCTTTTTGACCCCATGGAATTCTCCAGGCCAGAATACTGGAGTGGGTATTACCCTTTCCCTTCTCCAGGGGGTCTTCCCAACTGAGGGATCAAACCCAGGTCTCCCACATTGCAGGCAGATTCTTTACCAGCTGAGCCACAAGGGAAGTCCAGGAATACTGGAGTGGGTAGCCTATCCCTTCTCCAGCATTTCCCAACCCAGGAATTGAACCAGGGTCTCCTGCATTGCAGGCAGATTCTTTACCAACTGAACTATCAGGAAAGCCCCAAAAGTACAGTAGTATAGTAAAACACCTGGCATATGGGGACTTCCACTGAGTGAACAGGCACAAAGAGTGACGAGGGAGAGGAGGTGGGAGATGGTAGAGCTGAAAGATCATCAGCAATAGGAGATGGAGAGCAAGCTGCAGTTTCACTCACGTCTGACATCAATGGCACAGGTTCTGGTTCATTGCTGGATTCGATTCCATCTACCCACTTGAAAAAATCATTCAGTGATGTCTGGGTAGTACTGTACCAGCTACATCACTGCTGCTCTTATGCTTGCTTCTGGACATCCTGGGCTTGAAATAAGGATACTGTACTACTGTACTCTATACAGTAGTATGCAGTAAAGTACACAAAAGCACAACCACATGTAGAGGATGCACGTATGTGACAATGTATGCCAGACACATGAACTAACTTACGTGATTGGACATGCAAATACATGTTCGCATCTTTGAAAGTTCAAAACTTGACAGTTCATATGTAGAGGACTTACTGTATTATTAGACTTCCCTATCCTACCCTAGCCCCGAGAATCATCTAAGTAGTTGAATCCCACTACTCTTACCCCTTTCACCCTCAGAAAATGCTTAATCACTCAGTCTAACATCTCAATTACACAATGTTTCCATAGTGATTCTTGAAAGAAATATATAATTTATAAAATATTTGTCACACTTAACTGAAGTTGGTCATCTGCATTCAGGAAATAGCTTGTCAGGTCCCAACCCTAAGGCCGAACATGCCAGATGAAGGCAATAATAATCAGTCAACAGCAGCAGGTAGAATGCAAGCCGTGGTTATAGGGATGTCTTCCTACTCATCTTTTTCTAAGATGTATTTTAGTTTGTTTATTTATTTATTTTCCACACCATGTAGCCTGTGGGATGTTAGTTCCCCAACCAAGGTTTGAACCTAGGCCCTTGGTAATGAGACTGATGAGCCCTAACCACTCACCTGCCAGGGAATTCCCCTCCTAGTCATCTTAAATTGCTAGTTAGAAAGGCAGCAGGGTGCTGATCAAGTCCTGAGCCAGACCAGTGGTTGACATGAAATAATAGCTCAGGACAGTTCCTCTCCTATGCCTTCTTTCCACTGACACAGTCCAGCCAGTTCTAGTAACTGGAGCTTTGAAAAGCACATATCTCTGCTTAGGTAAATTTGGGGATCAGATGAGTTAGAAGGCCACTTTCGTTACTTCTGCCTGAAGAAAGAGACATGTGCTTTTTATTAGATGGGAAAACATAAAATGGGGGATTTTCAGAACTTTCTGTTCAGATTTAAATTTCTCACATCAATCAAATTGCTAAAAAGGAAACGAATTCTGACAATTTAGTTAGCTTTAAGATTTGAACTCTCTAGTTTGATCAAATGACAGAAAATCCAATTACTAAGCTTGGTGATTTGGTCATGGCCTAAATTTAACATGGAAAGCATTAAGCTTTAATAGGCTGCATATTTCAGCTTGAATTCTCTATCTATATCTAACTATATTCAGGAACATTTGAGAGAATATTTACAGATATTTGTAAAAAATGTGTTTCCCTATGGCTTCAATGTAATTAATTGGCTTTGTGAAGAGACTGGTGATATTTGAGAATTTCGAAGATTCATGGGGATTTATAATATCTGAATAGGGGCTAAATCAAAAGTTTTGGAACAAAGGTTTGAAAATGCCAAAAAGAGAGATTTCATGATTACTAGAGTGGTTAATTTTATTTATTTAAATAGAGCATTTAAGATATTAATATGAAGATACATCAACAGGGAATTTTTGCTCAGATGCAACTTTTGAAATCTTAAGGGTATTAACTTAGAGTAAAAGAATATCACAGTGTGGGCCAATGAAAAATTGTAATGAGGAGTCAGGTAGATGAACATACTGGATTTCAAAAGTACTGGCAAAAATGTTCATGTGACTTATGGAAAATAATATATATGACAATTTTGGCAGTAGGATGCCTAATTTTTTTTAACATAAATAGTTGTAGGAAGGCAAGCCACACTCAAGATAATGCAGAAATGATAAGCTAGAACATTTTGAAGGGTTGAGTCACTCAAGTGGATTTTTGTCAATGTGTGACAGGTGGCTTGTGCCTACTGTGGGCCAATGAGATTCACCTGTGTTGCAAGAGGAATTGTCCAGAACCTTTTTATTATTTCTGGCTACATAACAATGGTAAATGTCCCTCTATAGACAGATACCACATTCTCACTCTGGGCAGGGCTTATAGCATAACTGGACAGTGCACACCAGCCTTAGAACAGGCAGGCAAGGAACAGAGTCTACCTCCTTACCCATTCCTTGAAAAGAAAAGGAGAGGTCTGAATTAGGCTATTAATTGGCAAGAAGGTGTTGATTTTGGAGATAAGATATGGGGGGAGTGTATAGTAAAGGGAGCAGAAGCACAACTATTTAAATTTGTTCCAGGCACAAAAGGAGGCTTTGAGAGAGTTTAGAAGTGATTTTGATTAGCAGAGCTTGTGATTTAACAATCATTTTGCTCTTCTGGGAAACTGTTCTCACATTGCTTGGGGATTCTGATTGGCTCATTCTATTAAAGTGGCAGGTATAAATAGCAGCAAGAATGAATAAGATGAGGCAAGGCAGGCAGAGTGGTGGCAGAAGCCTCCTGGAAGCATGGTGACTGGGGCACTGTTTGCCTTGACTTTCTTTGTAAGATGGTAGAGGATTGGCAAATGAAAGAAATTATTGGTGACATAATGTAGCCTGCATGCATGCGTGCTCAGTCATGTCTGACTCTGTGGGACCCTATGGACCACAGTCTGCCAGGCTCCTCTATCCATGGGATTCTCCAGGCAAGAATACTGGAGTGGGTTGCTGTGCCCTCCTACAGGGGATCTTCCCAACCCAGGGATCAAACCTGAGTCTTTCAGAAAGTCTCCTGCATTGGCAGGCAGGTTCTTTACTGCTAGTGCCACCTGGGAAGCCAATATTGTAGCCTACTTACCCTAAATGAACCCATCAGCATCTAGTCAGGTAGCACTTCACTTATACAAAGTACAGTCTAACTTCACTCATGATAAAGTAACACAAAGGTGACCATAGGTATCAGTTCAGTTCAGTTCAGTCACTCAGTCATGTCTGACTCTTTGCAACCCCATGAATCACAGCACACCAGGCCTCCCTGTCCATCACCAACACCCGGAATTCACTCAGACTCACGTCCATCGAGTCAATGATGCCATCCAGCCATCTCATCCTCTGCCATCCCCTTCTCCTCCTGCCCCCAATCCCTCCCAGCATCAGAGTCTTTTCCAATGAGTTAACTCTTCGCATGAGGTGGCCAAAGTCCTGGAGTTTCAGCTTTAGCATCATTCCTTCCAAAGAAATCCCAGGGCAGATCTCCTTCAGAATGGACTGGTTGGATCTCCTTGCAGTCGAAGGGACTCTCAAGAGTCTTCTCCAACACCACAGTTCAAAAACATCAATTCTTTGGCACTCAGCTTTCTTCACAGTCCAACTCTCACATCCGTACATGACCACTGGAAAAACCATAGCCTTGATTAGACGGACCTTTGTTGGCAAAGTAATGTCTCTGCTTTTCAATATGCTATCTAGGTTGGTCATAACATTCCTTCCAAGGAGTAAGCGTCTTTAATTTCATGGCTGCAGTCACCATCTGCAGTGATTTTGGAGCCCCCAAAAATAAAGTCTGACACTGTTTCAACTGTTTCCCCATCTATTTCCCATGAAGTGATGGGACCAGATACCATGATCTTCGTTTTCTGAATGTTGAGCTTTAAGCCAACTTTTTTACTCTCAACTTTCACTTTCATCAAGAGGCTTTTTGGTTCCTCTTCACTTTCTGCCATAATGGTGGTGTCATCTGCATATCTGAGGTTATTGATATTTCTCCTGGCAATCTTGATTCCAGCTTGTGCTTTTTCCAGTCCAGCGTTTCTCATGATGTACTCTGCATATAAGTCAATTAAGCAGGGTGACAATATACAGCCTTGACATATTCCTTTTCCTATTTGGAACCAGTCTGTTGTTCCATGTCCAGTTCTAAGTGTTGCTTCCTGACCTGCATATAGGTTTCTCAAGAGGCAGGTCAGATGGTCTGGTATTCCCATCTCTTTCAGAATTTTCCACAGTTTACTGTGGTCCACACAGGTATAAATTCTTATAAATCCAATGGCAAAACCAATACAATATTGTAAAGTAAAAAAAATAGAAATGAAACAGTGAAAAAAAAATCCTCAATTATGTATCACATGTACATAACTGAAACAAAAGTCCCTGATTAAAATATAAATTTGATGTTAGTGTAAAAAAGAAATCATAGATACATACATTTCTAGTCTCTTCTATTCACTAATTACCTTTCCATTCATGTTTTTTTCATTTTTATTTATAAAAAATTAAGCATCTGAAAAGTGAAAGTATTAGTCATGTCTGACTCTTTGTGACCCCATGGACTGTAGGAGTGCCCTAAGCTCCTCTGTCCATGGAATTCTCCAGGCAAGAATACTGGAATGGGTTGCCATTTCCTTTTCCAGGATATCTTCCTGACACAGGGATTGAACCTGGGTCTCCTACATTGCAGGCAGACTCTTTACCCACTGAGCCACTAGAGAAGACCCTTTTAATTAACAGCAGACTGGTTCCAAATAGGAAAAGGAGTACGTCAAGGCTGTATATTGTCACCCTGCTTATTTAACTTCTATGCAGAGTACATCATGAGAAACGCTGGGCTGGAAGAAGCACAAGCTGGAATCAAGATTGCCGGGAGAAATATCAATAACCTCAGATATGCAGATGACACCATCCTTATGGCAGAAAGTGAAGAGGAACTAAAGAGCCTCTTGATGAAAGTGAAAGTTGAGAGTGAAAAAGTTGGCTTAAAGCTCAACATTCAGAAAATGAAGATCATGGCATCTGGTCCCATCACTTCATGGGAAATAGATGGGGAAACAGTTGAAACAGTGTCAGACTTTATTTTTGGGGGCTCCAAAATCACTGCATATGGTGACTGCAGCCATGAAATTAAAGACGCTTACTCCTTGGAAGGAATGTTATGACCAACCTAGATAGCATATTGAAAAGCAGAGACATTACTTTGCCAACAAAGGTCCGTCTAATCAAGGCTATGGCTTTTCCAGTGGTCATATATGAATGTGAGTGTTGGACTGTGAAGAAAGCTGAGTGCTGAAGAATTGATGCTTTTGAATTGTGTTGAATAATATTCTTGAGAGTCCCTTCGACTGCAAGGAGATCCAACCAGTCCATCATAAAGGAGATCAGTCCTGGGTGTTCATTGGAAGGACTGATGCTGAAGCTGAAACTGCAATATTTTGGCCACCTCATGTGAAGAGTTGACTCATTGGAAAAGACCCTGATGCTGGGAGGGATTGAGGCCAGGTGGAGAAGGGGACGACAGAGCATGAGATGGCTGGATTGCATCACCAACTCGATGGCCATGAGTTTGGGTAAATTCTTTGGTGATGGACCGGGAGGCCTGGCACTCTGCGATTCATGGGGTTGCAAAGAGTTGGACATGACTGAGCGGCTGAACTGAACTGAACTGATGTACTAAATAATGTACTAAGCAGTAGAGATGCAGAAATATCAATCAAAAAATCCCTGCCTTTGCGCCTTTACTGTGTGATAGAAAAATCATACAAGTAAATCAGTATTCATTAGTCAGTGTACTAAGGTGCTATAATCAACATATACACAAAGTACTGAGGGTACAGAAAAGGAGGAGGGAAAATAATTTTCCCTGTACCCTTCTGGATTTTTGACTGAGACCTCCCTGAAATAAAGATTATCAGGAGAAAAATAACAAAGTTTAATAGCATATGTACCTCTTATATACATGGGAGATATCCAGGAAAACTAACTCCCTGAAATGGCCCAAGTCATCACAGTAAATACCATCTTCAGCTAAAAACAGAAGATGTTGGGGAGTAGGGGAGCCAGTCACAGCAGACTCTTGGGAAAAACATGGTAAACAAGAGTAAGGTTGTAATGAAAATTTAGGTCATGACTTTCTCCATTGATAAGAATTTCCAGAGATTTAGTCATCCCACTCTTCTTTAAGGGCAGAGGAGGAGACACCCCTACAAATGTAGATTTCCCTTATAAATGTAAATGTCTCTTACAAAAGGAAAACTTCTACTCAAGTTTTCAGAGCTTCTCCAATGTCTACCATTTCTTAAAAAGTGTTAGTCTCTTAGTGGAATCTGACTCTTTGCAGCCCCATGGACTATAGCCCACTAGGTTTCTCTGTCCATGGAATTCTCCAGGCAAGATACTGGAGTGGGGTGCCATTTCCTCCTCCTGGGGATATTCCTGACCCAGGGATCAAACCCAGGTCTCCTGCATTGCAGGCAGATTGTTTACCACCTGAGCCACCAAGGAAGCCCATTTCTTAAGCATTATCAGCCTAAAACAATCCTTAGCATAAAGAGACATATTTTAGGGTGGCAATTTCTCCTCTCCTTCAAGGGTCAGGGAATTCTTCTTGGAGGAGTTTATATTTGAGTTAAGTTTTGAAGGAAAAGTTTAGAGTTAGCCAGCAGACAAGGGGAAAGAAAAGATTAGGAATGTGGGCTAATTCTAAGCAGAGAGAACAGCATGAGTGAAAGTACAGATATGAAACAGTGCAATACATTCAGGAAAGTGCAAGCAGTTCCATATGGCTAATGCATAGAAGGCACGTGGAGAAGAGGCAAGAAGTGGAGCTAGCTGTGTTTCTAAGGACTGGTTCAGGAAGGGCCTGCACTCTAAATTACTGCTTTAGCTTTATTTGGAAACCTATGCGAAGTCATTGATGAGAAGTGATATGATCAGATTTATATTTCAGGAATTTAAAGTAGGAGTTCTACGGGAGAACGGATTCCCCAGGGCCAAACTACAATCAGGTTTCACAAGGTTATCTTGTTTCTCTTATTGCCAAGATGGTATCTTCACTGTTTCTCTCTTGTACTGCTTATATTTAAGGTCTGGAATACTAGGACTTGGGTGAGGAAGAGAAGGATGGACCTTCACAATGACTCATACATCTTTGGCTTGAGAGACTGAGTGGGTATTGATGCCATTAATGGAGAGAGAAGTCAGAACTGGAGAAAGAGGAGTTCAATTTGAGACATGTTGAATTCTCAGTGTGTTTAGATTATCCAAATAGAGATATCTAAAACACTTGGATATGTGGGTTTTGAGCTTGGGAGAGAGGTATTGGTTGGATGCCTCTCCTTACAGGTAAATTTTATGTAAGTGCATGGGAAAACAAGGGAAAGTGTATAATATGAGAAGAACATAGAGCTGACATTGGAATCCTGGGTAATGATAATATTCAATCAATGAACAAAAGCAGTGCTTTCAAAAGTGTTAAATGACAGCCATCTAGTACATTTGTAGGTGGTAGAGGAGCAAACTATGGAACTTCTCTCATCTGATGGCCTTGATTTTCTCAGCAAGTAGAAAACAAAAGTTGCCTCTCAAAGCAATGCAAGCAAAAATAGACTATAGTTTGAGGAGAGTAGTAACTCTTTGAAGTAGATATTTAGGGGAGTAGGAGAAGGTAATATTTAGGGACTTAAGCCTCGTTGATACTGAAGATCAGGAAATTGTAGGGTGATTTTATCCAGCAGTATTCATTACCCTAGAGAAGCTGAATGATTGGATTGATCCAGGGATGAATTTTGATGAACCAGGTATGAGAGAAGGACAAAACAACAAAACAAATGAAAATATTTTTAAGAGAAGCAGTGACATGATGGAAAAATTACCTGTTTCATATTTTCCAAATCCATATGGGTGACAAATAATGGCACATTTCTTGGAAATAAAGACAGAAACATCTGTACTGACATGAAGTTATGGTAAAACAAAGGAAACACAAAAACAAAAAACTTGAATCTTGAAATTGAGCAGTTTTGAAGGTTTGTTGTTGTTCAGTTGCTCAGTCATGTCCAGCTCTTTGCGACCTCATGTACTGCAGCACAACCGGCTTCCCTGTCCTTCATCATTTCCTGAATGTGCTCAAACTCATGTCCATTGAGTTGGTGGTACCATCCAACTATCTCATCCTCTGTCGTTCCCATCTCCTCTTGCCTTCAATCTTTCCCAGCATCAGAGTCTTTTCTAATGAGTGGCTCTTCTCATCAGGTGGTCAAAGTATTGGAGCTTCAGCTTCAGCATCAGTCCTTCAGCATCAGTCCTTCCAATGAATATTCAGGATTGATTTCCTTTAGGAGTGACTGGTTTGATCTCCTTGCAGTCTAAAGGACTCACAGGAGTCTTCTCCAAAGGTAGTATAGCTGAAATTTGGCCTCTGTATTCTGGTACTGAACTGAACCTTGGAGACAGAGATTTGGATGAAGTTGAAAAGAATAGCTTTATTGCTTTTCCAGGCAGAGGGGGCCACAGTAGGCTAATGCCCTCAAAACCATGTCTTCCTACCTGGAGGAGGTAGTAAGAAGTTTTATAGTAATAGTTCGAAGAGGGTGTGATGAGCTCGTGGACGTTCTTTTGATTGGTTGGTGGTGAGATAAGTGGGAGTCAGCATCATCAACTTTCTGGTTCCAATCAGTCATGGTTCTATGTGCTTGTGGGCAGCATACAGTTAACATCTCTCACCTGCAGAATAGCTAAAAAATATTGTTATGTATGTCCCTTGAGGAGGAACCAGGACCTGTCCCAGGACTGCACTACTGTTTCTTGACTGCTCCTTCCTTGTCTCTGCATCCCCTCCCTTCCCTGATTAGCAACTGTTTGAACCTGCCCTTTGGAACTCAGGGAAGGTCATGGAGGCTGAAAGAAGCCTGTTACCTGTAGTCAAGAAATGCTGGACACAGACTATTGTGCCTGGAGCCCCCAGGGTCCTGCTCAATTTCAGTAGGGCATTTCTGTTGCTGAAGAGTTGATTGCCAAAGTGAAGGTGGGATTTACTGAAGCTGAGCAAGTCCAGCAACTGTGAGACCAAGGAGTTAAAGTCATCCTGGTTAATGACAGAATTGAAGTGGAAAAGGAAATGATGAAACTCAAAGTCCTTCATTAAAGTGGAGAAGCTTGATTAAATTATAGTAGCACAGAAGAATAGAGCAAGGAGTCACAAACACATATCCTTCAGAGGCCAGATGGTAAATGTCAATGAGTTAAAGAAGGCAAATTTAAGAGAGGACATCCCATCTAAAGGAAGCAGCCACTACTCAGAAACAGGTGACAGTTGCCATTTGGGAAGATAGGTCTAAAATTGCTAGAAATTTCCATTTTTAAAGGAAAATTCCAATCTTTATAAATATGAAATCTCCCATTTAAAAATATCAGCAACTAATTAAAAAAAAAATACTGTGAGGGTCAAAGCACATCTTCAGTGGGAATGCAGCCCATAAGCTGCCAGAATGCACCTCTAGGATAGAAAGCAGTATACCCAGATGGCCTGAGGCTCAAAGTAAGACCAACTTGTTAACAACGGTGACTATCTCCTTCCTCCTCCCTGGGCTGTGGCAGACATCACTAATTTCATCAGGTATACAGGGCTTCATGAAGCAACTACCAATCGGTTGGATTTGGCATGCAAGATGAAACCTAATTTGCCATAACGTTTCTATCATTTTCAAGAAAGTTTCTGAGTCTTTGAACTTGCTTTGGTCTTTGTAAAAAGAAAAGGCATGCTGTAATATTTCAATCCAGTTTCACCCTCACAGAATTTTCAGGTGGACTTTCTTGTTGAATGTGTGCTTTGTATGTTTTCAGAAACCTCTTCACACCAGTAACTGTATATTTAAAAAATTTCCAGTAATGTGCTCAGAGGTCCTGAGTGGGAAATGGTATAACCTTAAAAGTTGAACAAATGAAACCTTTCATCTATTCCCAGGTATATCTGGCTTCTGGTAGCTTTGCCATTAATAGTTGAGAGCCTGTTGCTGCCTGAAACACTGAAGGATTGTTAAACAGCTCTCTGCCCTTAGAAAGAGTGGGAGATGACTGGGAAGCTTCTAGAAAGAGGCATGAATCGAAAATGCCAAGCATGTTTAGCTATATGGTTTATTAACTCATTTACTGAAGTGTGTGCTTGTATCTGTTAAATCTTTTTAAGTTTAGGCATTCTTGCTATTGAATGATTTTCTTTTGGCTATTTAAATACCTAAATACCTTATTCATATTTAAATACCCCCTTTAGCACATTTCTGATTTCCTTTATAAGCAAAACATGCTCTTTCTTTGCAGGCACTGTTTTCAGCTCTTCAACCCCACGCTCTTCACTTAGCCAGCTGTTTCCATTGCCTCTGCTGGAAGCCCCCAGGCCAGATTCCCGTGGCAGCAGGGGAAGGAGAACAGCTGAAGCTGGAACAGTGAACTTTCTTAGCTGCCAAAGTCCACTTGATTCTGACGCAATGCGGCTGCATTCTCCATTTGAAATTTGTTCCCATTCTGCTTTTGGTTTTCAGCATCTACCCTTATCCCATCACCCTCTAGTTTCCTCCCATCCCACCACCTCGCCCTTGGCCTCCCCTCTTTCGTTAGCATCCTGAAGTAGATTACTTGCTTGACTCTGTAGGGCTTCCAATTTGCCTGTTTTGCCTTGACTCACTGCTTGTCCAGATCATGCTCACACTTATTCCTAAGAGGCTGCTTGATCTGCTCGTGACCTGCCCTCCACCCATCCTTGTCTCTGGCTCTGGATCCTGTTCTCTATCTCTGGCTGCCTGCCTGACACATACTGCCTTGCTGCCTGGTGTGTCATGGATTTGCTGATTTTCTGTGGCACCTGAAACCGTATAAGCAGAAACATCCATGATTTCTCTGTTTAACTGTGCTTCTCTCCAGTGTTTCTCGTTAGATATTATGATTAGTTTGCTCCTTGTCTTCCTTGGGGTTGAATTAATTTTCATTTGGCCTGAATTTTAAGATAATGTCAGCACCATGCCAAATATTATAGATATTATGAAATGTCAAAATAATTTGCCATTTCCATTTTTATTGTACAATTGAGAAAATAGAATAGTAATAATAATGATAATAATATAGCTAACATGATAGAGTTCTTGCTATGCCCTAGACACTGTGTTATAGGCTTTATTTGCATTATCTATTCTTTTCAATTGCCATTTAATGTGAGTTATAATGTTACCCACATTTTACAGTTGAGGAAACTGAAGCACAGAGAAGTTTGCTAGTTTGCACAAGGTTGCAAGGCTTAATTAGTACTGTTGCAGGAAGGGGGACCCCTTCCAGGGCCCGAAATTGGGCTCTTGTCTAACACTCGGAAATGAATTGTCCAAGGAGACACATGCACTAACAAAGCAAGAGCTTTTATTGGGAAAGGGAGCCTGGGAGGAGAGCAGGAGGGTAAGGGAACCCAGGAGAACTGCTCTGTCATATGGCTTGCAGTCTCAGTTTTATGTTGATGGTATTAGTTTCTGGGTTGTCTTTAGCCGATCATTCTGACTCAGAGTCCTTCCTGGTGGTGCACGCCTTGTTCAGCCAAGATGGATGCCGGAGAGGATGATTCTGGGAGGTGGTCAGGCATGTGGTGTCTCCTTTTGACCTTTCCTGAACTCTTCCGGTTGGTGGAGTCTTATTAGTTCCATGTTCCTTACCTCCTGTCATAAAACAACTCATGCACATAGTTACTATGGTGCCTGGCCAGGGTGGGCGGTTTCAATCAGTGTGCTTCCCCTAACAGTACGAGGTCTGGAATTCGAATTAGTATCAGTTTTGTAAGGATCCCAAAGTCTGAGCCCCTGAACATCATTAAATATCATTTCTTTCATAGGGATAATTTTGTTTTTTTATTTATTTTTTATTGGAGGATAATTGCTTTACAATGTTGTGCTGGTTTCTGCTGTACAACAATGTGAATCAGCTATAAGTATATATATCCCCTCCTTCCCACCCCACCTCCCATCTTACCCCTCTAGGTTATCACACAGCACTGAACTGAGTTTCCTGTGCTATACAGCTGTTTCCCACTATCTATTTTATACATGGTAGTGATCTTGGTGAGGCAGCAGTACGTGGTCACATGAAGCAAGATCTTAATTCCCTGCCAAGGAGTTGAACCTGGGAAGCCTAGGTGAAAACCAGGAATCCTAGGCACCAAACCAGCAAGGGCTAGAAGCTGGAAGCTAATTTTCCCTGGATCTTTGCCCCAGTGAAAAATGCATTTATCATGGAGGCAGAAACTGTAATTGCAGGTACAAAGTTTATTATTAGACGTAGCACAACAACACATGGGAGAGCACATAGAGAAACAATTTGTTTAGTTGAGATAGAAGCAAGGCAGAGATCCACACCCAGAAATAAAGGGTGTGGGCATCCCCTCAATGAAGAGGAGCCCAGTAAAGAGATGGTTACGTCGTTTATATAGGTCAGTTCTTCCGGGCCTTTGTCTTTCTTCAGGCCAATTATCTGATTTCTTTCTCCACACCTGACAAACCCCAGGATCCTCCCCTTGGGTGCACATGCACCCCTTGAAGTGAAGGCTTCTGGGGGGAGCAAGACTCATTATGACCTGGTGTTATCCCCTGACTTTTGACCCACAAGGAGCCCTTCTGCACATGTGTAGTGTCTCCCTTGTCCCCAAAGAGAGAGGCGTGTAGATTTCTTAATCCTTTACTCAAACAAGATTTTGCTCTTCTTTGTCCTTGCCATGACTATTACCTTAAAGTGTTTACAAGAGAAAAACACTGGTTGTTTATGCTGTTTCTGTTGTTACTTCCATTTTGGGGAGCAAACAGGCTGATTGTAAATGCCTCAACTGGAGCCCACCTATCAAGAGAAGGGAAATGCAAAACAGGGGGCTAGTTGTAAATGTCTAACCTAGAGCTCATCTATCTCCTACATCATTAGTGTATATAAGTCAGTGTTACTGTCTCAATTCATCCCCCCTCTCCTTTCCCTGCTGTATCCACAAGTCTGTCCTCTATGTCCGTGCTTCTATTCCTGCCCTGAAAATTGGTTTATCAGTACCATTTTTATAGATTCCATATATATGCATTACCATATGATATTTGTTTTTCTTTTTCTGATTTATTAGGTTGGTGCAAACGTAATTACAGTTTTGAACCATGAATTTTAAATTGTTATAACTAGACTCAAACACATCTTTATTAATCAAAATAGGAACCATTACAATCAACACATTTTTGCCAATAAGAAATAAGTTTGCTTATTCTTATAGCATAGAAATCCGTGCTTTGGGGTTTGACAAACTCTTGGAAAGCATTATCTGCCTCCTGCTGGTTTTAGAAGCATTTTCCCTCCAAAAAGTTGTTGAGATGCTTGAAGAGGTGGTTATCATTTGGTGAGAGGACAGATGAATATGGCAAATGAGTTAAAACTTCGTAGCCCAATTCTTTCAACTTTTGAAGCATTGGTTGTGTGACATGTGGTTGGACTTTAGTTGTGGAGAAGAATTGGGCCCTTTCTGTTGACCAGTGCCGGTTGTAGGCATTGCAGTTTTTGGTGCATCGCATCGATTTGCTGAGCATACTTCTCAGATGTAATGGTTTCACTAGGATTCAGAAAGCTGTAGTATGTCAGACTGGGAGCAGACCACCGAACAGTGACCATGAACTTTTTTTGGTGCAAGTTTGGCTTTGGGAAGTGTTTTGGAGCTTCTTCTCAGTCCATCCACTGAGCTGGTCATTGCCAGTTTTCGTATAAAATCCATTTTTTGTCTCACATCACAATCCACTTGAGAAGTGGTGTGTTGTTGTATAGAATAAGAGAAGATGACACTTCAAAATGATGATTTTTTTTTCGGTCAGCTCATGAGACACCCACTTATCTAACATTTTTGTTTCCAATTTGCTTCAAATGCCAAATGACCACAGAATGGTCAACATTGAGTTCTTCAGCAAATTCTCCTGTAGTTGTAAGAGGATCAGTTTCGATGATCACTCTCAATTGTTGTTGTCAACTTCCTGTGGCTAGCCACTGTGCCCCTCCTCACCTTCAAGACTCTTGTCTCCTTTGCAAAACTTCTTGAACCACCAGTGCAATATACGTTTGTTAGCAGTTCCTGGGCCAAATGTGGTGTTGATGTTGCAAGTTGCCTCCACTGCTTTACAACCCATTTTGAACTCAAATAACAAAATCTCTCAAATTTTTTTTATCTAACATTATTTCTTGTGGCCACTACTGAGTTTTCCAAATTTGCTGACATATTGAGTGCGCAGTCAATGGGGTCGCAAAGAGTTGGACATGTCTTAGCGACTGAACAACAGCAACTAACATCATTTCCATAGTCTAAAATAAATATAAAATAAATGGTAAGTAATAAGTCATTACTAAAAACATAAAATGAGAAATGCACATTACAGTGATATATAACATATCCACATTTATTTAGAATATATTACAATATCAGAGGCTTCCCTGGTGGCTCAGCAGTAAAGTATCTACTTACAGTGCAGGAGACCCAGGTTTGATCCCTGAGTTGGGAAGATCCCCTGGAGAAGGGAATGGCAACCCATTCTAGTATTCTTGCCTGGAGAATTCCATGGGCAGAGGACCCTGGTGGGTTACAGTCCATGGGTTTGCAAAGAGTTGGACGTGAAAGAGCGACTAACACCTCGCTTCATTCCAATAGCAAATAGCAAATTTCAACAATGCAAAAACCAGTTACTTTTGCACCAGACTAATACTTCACTCTGTATAATAGGCTCTAGATTCATGCAACTCACTAGAACTGACTAAATCTGTTCCTTTTTATAGCCAAGTAATTTTCCTTTGTATATATTTACCACATATTCTTTATCCATTTATCTGTTGATGGACATCTAGGTTGCTTCCACGTCCTGTCTATTGTAAATAGTGCTTCAGTGAACACTGGGGATACATGTGTCTTTTTGAATTATGGTTTTCTCAAGGTATAATTTTGTTTTAAATCTTTTCTTTGCTTCTGTTAATACTTTTCCCCCAAATTTGAGACTGTACCTCTTTCACCTTATTATGTGGTCATATTTCAATATACTGTCTCTTCTTACTAAAATAATATATTCTTGCAAATGTATTATAAACTAGAGGAGGTTGTACTAGAAGTTAAGAATTAAGATCTGGAGCGAAAATGCCTGGGATCATGTGCCAGTTCTGCCACTTAATAATCCAAGTGACTTTGAGAAAATTACTTGTCTATTTATGTCTCATTTTCTTTATCTATATAACTAGTAATAGCATTTCATATATTTTGTGGTCATGAGGATTAAATGAAATCATACTCATAAAGTACTTACAGTAGTGCCTGCATATAGTAAGTGCTCAAAAATAACGAGATATAATTTATAGATAACTTAAAATTTTCATGTTATAGTTATAGCTTGATTATTTTTCCTTTGTTCCCATTCATTTACTTATCCATCCATACATGTATTCATCCATCCTTATATCACTGATTCATTTTTCAAACTCATGTTTGGTACTCTGAGCAAGGTTTTCCTACCTTCAGAGAATCAAACTATGTAAAAATCTTCAGGAGTTCACTTCTTTTGGTGGAACTCCTGCTTGTGCAAGAGCACTTTTATTAATTTCTGGAAGAAGATTGAGGCTTTGCAAAGACCAAATGGCAATATAGGACATTCAGATTATCAATGAGTACATGGAACACCATTTTCTACTTGCCACCTTTCTAGATACTGGCAAAGTTATAGACACTTCAGAGATCTAATTTTATGAAGACCACTAAGAATGCTATACCAGAGGTAAGAAATCACCCGAAGTGCTATCATTCTTAAATAGTAGCTTCATTATAATCTAGATTATATTGAAAGAAGATGATCTTACCATGGCATGGTAATGGTTCTTATGAACAGTTGGTATCTATATATTAGTGAAGGGCCTTGGAAAATCAGGCCTGTGGAATAGACCTATTGGCAAATATGTTGGTTCTGGCACCAGACTGATTTTGTGGTCATACATGCAATTCATAGAAATTCTTTAACCTTCATATATGAGAATATGTCACCAAGATCCCAGGAGCCCTGGCCTAAAGATGGCAAAAATGTTTGTGTCTGCTGGGAGATATTGTTTGTAGTGATTACAGATTTCTAATATGAATGGAGAATGAGTTTTTCAGGAAATAATTGTGAGTCTCTGGCCAAAAGAAGCAGAGAACTAAGAAGAAATACAGGCAATTTGCAGTGGATAGCTTCAGCTTCTTTAAAGTATCACCAAGTCAATCTCTACTAATGTATTCTCATGGGACTAGTTTCTGTTGACTTTCTTAGTAAATGTCTAATACTCCTAGTTTAGATGTGCTGGATTAGTACTTGTTTCACAAAGTTGCCAGGTATCCCTATGGCTACTATCATCTCAATCTGAAGAAACTCTATTAGGATATGTAACACAATTACTTGTTGCAAAACATTGCACTTGTAGAAGAGTACCACTGGTGAAGAGTCACCCCATACTTATTGTTGCACTTACTGTTCCCTCTGCCTATGGTATACTCTTTTCTTAGTTAACTTCTATTCATCTTTCAAATCTCAGTTCAGTTTTCCCTCAAATAAATCATCCTTGACATTTATTGAAAGCTTGCTTATGATCTGGGAAGTAAGCGAATCAGATATATAATATCTCATTATTTTATGTGCACTAAAGAGACATTTGCTGAGAGAAATTCAGTAACTTGCCAAAAGTCACATAGCAAATAAGTGGTAGAGTTTGGTCTCTGTCATAGGTTCATTCCATGCTACAGCCCACATTTTCTTCTTTCTTTTTTTAAAACACAATGCCATATTGTACTGAAGCCAATTATGCTCATGATTTTACTACAGCATGTGGTTGGAATTCTTTAGGTCAGGAGCCCAGTGATAGGAATGAGCAAAAGCTTCCGTGAACCGGGTGATCAAAGAATTGTGGCTACAAATCTTGCCTTCTTACAGATAAGAATGAGTCCAAACGGTTGATTTAGGCTAGGATGAAGTGATTTTAGAGTTTCTAAGCTGGGTGGCAGTGAGGAAGGACTAATTGTTGAGGATACAGAGGTTTATGATACAGATGTATTACTTCCCTTATGGAACATACATTTTAGTGAGACAGTAGGATAGAAACTGAGGAAATAATTAAAAATTTGAAGTTTGAAAACTGTAGAGGAAATCCCTGAACTATAACAACATGATTATAGTAGCTTTCTGTAGCTTTGACCATTGCTTGAGAAGGAAGACTGGTAAGGGTTTATCGTTTTGGCAGTAATAATCATACTTACCATTTATTAAGGTCTACTGTATAACAGGCATTGTTCTAGGTACAGCATATGTATTATCTACCTGTGAGATCTAGCTGTGAGATAGTGTTATACCCATTTTATAGATAAATTGACTGTAGCTTAGACTGATTGAATAGTGACCTGAGATCAAATTACTTCAAATGGCAGCCCTGGGATTCACACATGGATTTTTGATTAAAAAATCAGATTCTTCCAGAGATTATGTACTAAATTTTCCAAACATGGAGAGAAAGAAATCCCAATGCAAATGAAAAGATGTTGAACATTGTTAGTCATCAAGGAAATGAAAATTAAAATTGTAATGAGATAATACTTCACACTCATTAGAATGATAAAAGTTAAAAATTTGATCATACCAAGTGTTGTCTGGGATATAGAGCAGTTGGGGGGCTTCTCTTCTGGTGGAAATGTACAATGGAACAAACACTTTGTAAAATAGTTTAGCAGTTTTTTTTTAATAAAATCAAACATATAGGTACCATATGACTGAGCAATTCTATTCCTAGTTATTTACCCAAAAGAAGTGAAGACACATATCCACATAAAGATTTGTGTGCAAATGTTGATAGTTTTTTTTCCATAATAGCGTTAAACTGGAAACAACTCAAATTTCTATCAATAGGTAAATGGATAAACAAAGCATTGCACAGCTGTAAATGGAATACCTGAAACAATGAAGAAATGAACTATCAGTCATGCAGCAATATGGATGTCTTAAAAACATCATAATAAGCAAAAGGAGCAACCTCAAAAAAAAAAAAAACACACTGTGTGATTTCACTTACATGAAACTCTAGAATTATAAAAATGAATTATGTTTATAGAAATAAAATTAATGTCTGCTTATGTGGGTGGGATTGACTGCAAGAGACATGATCATGAAAGAGTTTTCTTGGGTAATGGAAATGTTTTATATCCTGATTGAAGTGGTGATTACACGATGTATACACTTGTCAAAACTCATCAAACTGTATATTTAAAATATGTATTTTATTGTCTGTAAATAATACCTCAACAGGGTTGTTTAAAAATTCTAATGCAGAATGATACATGCAATAAGAGCATGGGGATACACTGTAGAGCTACCTAACTCAAGGTTGGAGAGAAGAGGGGAGGGAGAAAAAGATACAGAGATAAACAGAGAGAGAGGCAGAGACAGGTTGACTTAATAAACAATATGAATTAATTAGTTAAAGCTTTGGGGGAAAGTCGTTTGTAATTGAGAAAATAGTTTGTTCAAATTTCAAAGCATGAGAGATATTGTTACTGAACTCAGGTTCAGCTGCTTGTCGCTCAAAAGCAAATAGTCAGGAGACAAGTGTTGGTAGAAAGGAAAGTTGCTTTAATCAGAAAGCCAGCAATCTGAGTAGAAAGTGGGCTCTTGTCCCAAAACCAGCTCTGAAGATTCTGCTCAGTCAATACAGTTTTTATTTATTTATTTTTGGCTGTGCTGTGTCTTCATTACTGCACGAGGGCTTTCTCTAGTTGTGGCGAGATGGGGGTACTCTTTGTTGTGGTGTACTAGCTTCTCACTGTGGTGGTGCAAGGACTCTAGAGCTCGAGGACTCAGCAGTTGTGGCACACAGGCTTAGTTGCCACATGGCCTGTGGAATCTTCCTGGGCCAGTGATCGAACCAGTGTCTCCTGCATTGGCAAGTAGATTCTTAACCACTGGACCACCAGGGAAGCCCCATGGCAATTTTTAAGGGTAAAAAAGGGGGAATTAATTTCAGTTGGTCATTGAGGCAGAATGTTAGATTCTGTGTCATTTTCTATTTTGTGCAGGCTGGTTGATTCCTCATAATATTTCTTCATATGTTATCTCATCTGCATGGTAAAATTAAAAGCAGAAGTTGAAAGGGCATGATAAAAGGAATAAAGTAACCTCTGATGGGACTTTCAGTAATTGTAATCTAGAATTTAAGAACAGGGATGAAAGTTATAATTGTTACAAGCACATTGATTTAAAGTAACATCTCATTCATACAAAGAAACATCTGCTTTACCCCTAAAATATGTTTATAATTCCATTGGATAGAAATATGGAGCATCTGACAGAGAAGTATACAGTTGGCTTGAGAGAAAATAAATGACCATGGGAGGAATATACTCAGGATGATCCTCTCTTCTTTAGAAAGGAGACCAAGGTCTATGCAAAGGAAGACCTTCTGACTTGCCAAAGTAAAATTTCAGGAGAAGGTTTGCTTACAAGATGGGACAATTCAACCTTATCAGTACCTGATTTTTATTTGTTTGACCTTCATTGGAAAACTGAGACTAAGAACACTTAAAAAGACAAATAATTTCAAACCTCTAAATAAGTCTGACAACTGCATGTACACTTTTGGATAAGCCTTTGGTTCAAAAGATAGGAAAACCATAAAAGCAATACAAAACACATCTCTCTGATTTTAGTATCTTCTGAATTCACCATTTTAGTAGATTTATGGAGTTCTGAACTTTTATATGACTAAACTGTTTTGATGTCTTTATTTTAGTGGCTTAATTTTAGCCTAAATCCTACTTAACTTCTGTAGTTTTTTACAGAGTTGACCACTCTTCTCTTGAAATTCTTTCTTTGTCCTTTGTGATACTGTTTTCTTTTATATATCTTCCTATGTTTCAGGATCTCATCCTTAATCTCTTTTTCAGATGTTCCAAGCTTCTACAATTCCACTAGGTTTTAACTGAGGCCTCTTATACACTATGGCAACCCACTCCAGTGTTCTTGCTTGGAGAATCCCAGGGATGGTGGAGCCTCATGGGCTGCCGTCTAAGGGGTCGCACAGAGTCGGACACAACTGAAGCAACTTAGCACTTAGCAGTGTTTAAAGTCAATATGATCCTGCCTGCCACTTAACAGTGAGGAACATCCAGAATTTTGCAACTTCCCATTTGAATGCTTTTCAGAGTTGACAGTATAGCCTCATTAGGTTTTTGACAGCCTTTTTCCTGTTAAAATTTACAACTTGAATGAATCAGCCCCATCATGAATTTCATTCTTACTAGTCATCATTGTTCTAAATGCAAATATCTAGGTCTTTTTCACTATGCTGTGCTTCTTACCTTCACTCTACTTTCCATAGCTGACCTCACTCCAATATTTTTTAATTTGCCCTCTGAAATCTTTATTCCATGATAAATGAGTCCCTTTGAGCTTCCCTGGTGGTTCAGAGGTTAAAGCGTCTGCCTCCAATGCGGGAGACCCGGGTTTGATCCCTGGGTCGGGAAGATCCCCTGGAGAAGGAAATGGTAACCCACTCCAGTATTCTTGCCTGGGGAATCCCATGGACGGAGGAGCCTGGTAGTCCACGGGGTTGCAAAGAGTCGGACACGACTGAGCAACTTCACTCACTCTCTTACATGGTAAACCTCTTCAGAGAATGCTGCCCCCAACTCTTGCCCTTAAATCCTCTGAAGAAACTTCCAACAATAGTTGTCTGTAAGTAATAGCACATGGGGCTGGGGGAACTAAATTGGAAGAAAATCTAATTTGACAACTCCAGAGTGCTTATTATGTGTCAGCTAGGTCTGAAAGATTGATCTATTCCTACATTCCCAATGCAGTGTGGTTTTAGCTTGAAAACATTCTGCATTTATATATAGTTTGCCAACCAACTTTTAGGGGGGCATCTCAAGTGGCACTAGTGGTAAAGAATCCACCTGCCAATGTAGGCGATGCAAGAGACACAGGTCTGATCCTGGGATTGTGAAGAACTCCTGGAGTAGAAAATGGCAGGCTACATTCCATGGGGTCGCAGAGTCAGACATTACTGAACACACACCTAACTTTATTGAATGTGGACTTTTTTTACAATAATGATTTTGTTCTCTACGTATTGTTCATAACCTAATTTTTCACTTAATAATATGAGAGGAATATTTTTCAATGACATTAAATATTTTCCACAACTGACACAAGGAGCTCAAATCTGGTGCTCCGTGACAACCTAGAGGGGTGGAATGGGGTGGGAGGTGGGAGGGAGGTTCAAGAGGGAGGGGACATATGTATACTTATGGCTGTTTCATGTTGATATATAGCAGAAACTAACACAATATTGTAAAGCAATTATCCTCCAATTAAAAATAAATAAATTAAAAATATTTCTTGACATTTATCAAGAAGACCATAATTAATTTAATTGATATTATATTGTTAGAACTTAATTTTCTAAATTTCTCTGTTATAAACTATACTGTGACAATCAACTTTGGACTGAAATCATTGTGGTCTTCTCTGATTAGATAAACAGGTCCTAAATTCTGATTGGAACACATTCCTAGATGTTGAATTGTTGTTGTATCAGTTGGCTCAAAAAGTATGAACATTTTCAAGACTTTTGTTTTGGTTCTTCTTTGTGAACTTGATTTTTAGAACTGACATGTTTTTCATTGGAAAGTTAATACATGTTCATTGTGTACAATTTAGAAAACATAAACAGAGTAAAATAAAATTAATATCTAATTCTAAAGATAATAAGTATTAACAAGTATGTATTGTTTCTCTTCGTCTCTTAAATAAAATTGGGATAATATACATACTATTAATAACCTAATTTTTTACTGAATACATCATAAATATTTTTACATGTCATTAAAAAGTCTTCAAAAACATTGTTTTCTAATGACTACATATTGCTACATCATATAAGCATACTATATTTAATCTATAATTTTAGATATTTGGTGGTTTCTAAATTTTATGATTATAAATAATACTGTAATCAATATCTGGGTACATATATCTTGGTGCTGTGCTGTAAGTAGTTGTTCAGTTGTGTCTGACTCTTTGCGACCCCATGGACTGTAGCCCACCAGGCTCCTGTCCATGGGGATAGACCAGGCAATAATACCGTAGTGGATTGCCATGCCTTCCTCCAGGGGATCTTCCCAACCCATGGATGAAGCCCATGTCTCCCACATTGCAGGCAGATTCTTTACCGTCTGAACCACCAGGGAAGCCTACATATATCTTTATACAAGTTTATAATTCTATCCTTAGAGTAATTCCAGAAATGTAATTGATGGGTCAAGTTCTATGATTATTACAACTGATATAATTAGAAGAGAAAAATTGTATTAATTTCCATTCCCCCAAGGTATTAAAGTGTCTGTATATCCCTCACCCTTACAAGTTTAGATATTATACTTTAAAAACATGTTAATTTTATAAGCAGAAATACTGGTATTACTTTGAAAGTAATTATTTGACTTCAGTCTTTTACCTTTGACTATAACGTGAGCTGGGCCTCCCAGGTGGCGCTAGTGCTAAAGAACTCACCTGCCAATGCAGGAGATCTAGAGGTGCAGGTTCCATCCTTGGGTTGGGAAAATCCCCTGGAGGAGGGCAGGGCAACCCACTCCAGTATTCTTGCCTAGAGAATCCCATGGACAGAGGAGCCTGGTGGGCTACAGTTCACAGGGTTGAAAAGAGTTGGACATGACTGATGAGACCTAGCATGCATGTGTGATATAAACTGTGGTTTTTCACAGATACCCTTTATAAGGTTTAGGAAAATCCCTTCTATTTCTAATTCTGTGAGTGTTTTTATCATAAAAGGTGTTGGATTTTTGTTAAAATTTAAAAAATTTATTGGTCAATATATAACTTTTTAATATTAAAATTAATTTTTAATCATACATGCAATACAGAATTCAAACATTAAAGGTAAGGTTAAAGTCCCTTTGACATCATCCTAAAATTTGAGCCCATTCTCCCTCCCTAGAGATGACTACATTTATGAATTTGATGATAATCCTTCCAAATATTTATAAATATCATCATAGAAAATCTGCAGTATTATATGTTAATATGTGTACACATGAATGGTATCTATATCTCTATATTTATACCAATAACCTCTATTTCTCTTAGTCTTGTACATATTTCTATGTTAGATATCCTTATTTTTCTTAAGCCCTATATGTTATATATGTATATTCTAACTCATAAATTTATAATTATAATTCAGGAAGCATAAGAAAGAAAATAAATGAATAAAACACTCAACTCATGATATTAGAACAAAAATGTATGGAATGTAGAAATGTATGTAGATGAAAAAGATATTAAAATAAAAAAACATAAGTGTTATAGGATTAATTTAAAAAAATCCAAAATCATTTTCATGGAATCACACACATATACTCATACAGACAAAGTTTAAGCAAATCAAGTCAAAAAATAAACTAGTAGGATTAGGAGTTATTCAGTTCAGTCACTCAGTTGTCTCTGACTCTTTGCAAGACCCATGGACTGCTGCACACCAGGCTTCCCTGTCCATCACCAACTCCCAGAGCTTGCTCAAACTAGTCCAGTCTATTGAGTCGGTGATGCCATCCAACGATCTCATCCTCTGTTGTCCCCTTCTCCTCCTGCTTTCAGTCTTTCCCAGCATCAGGGTCTTTTCCAGTGAGTCAGCTCTACGCATCAGGTGGCCAAAGTATTGAAGCTTGAGCTTCAACATCAGTCTTTCCAATGAATATTCAGGACAGATTTCCTTTAGGATGGACTGGTTGGATCTCCTTGCAGTCTCAGGTACTCTCAAGAGTCTTCTCCAACACCACTGTTCAAAAGCATCAATTCTTTGGCGCTCAGCTTTCTTTATGGTCCAACTCTCACATCCATACATGACTACTGGAAAAACCATAGCTTTGACTATATAGACCTTTGTCGGTAAAGTAGTGTCTCTGCTTTTTAATATGCTGACTAGGTTGGTCATAGCTTTTCTTCCAAGGAGCAAGCATGTTTTAATTTCGTGACTGCAGTCACCATCTGCAGTGATTTTGGAGCCCAAGAAAATAAAGTGTCATTGTTTCCATTGTTTCCCTGTCTATTTGCCATAAAGTGATGGGACCAGATGCTATGATTTTAGTTTTTTGAATATTGAGTTTTAAGCCAGCTTTTTCACTCTCCTTTTTCACCTTCATCAAGAGGCTCTTTAGTTCCTCTTTGCTTTCTGCCATAAGGGTGGTGTCATCTGCATATCTGAAGTTATTGATATTCTCCTGCAATCTTGATTCCAGCTTGTACTTCATCAAGCCTGGCATTTTTTTCCCAGCATTAAAAAAAAAAATTGAAAATGTTGAGGTAATTAAAAATTTTGTTAGAAGATAGAAATGATCAATGTTTGCTCAATAATACTGGAAAACATGAACACAAGAAGAGTACACCGAAGATACTGGAAAGCTGTCAAGTAATGATGTATATAAAACAGCATTCCCCAACCCCCAGGCTGCGACTGTTAGTAACCAGGCTGATTGCATAGCAGGACGTGAGCAGCAGGCAAGTGAGCTGAACCTTCCATCTTCCATCCCCTAACTCAGCTGTGGAAAAACTGTCTTCCACGAAACCTGTCCTTGGTGCCAAAAAGATTGGGGACCACTGACTTAAAAGACTGAAACAGGTTGTTTTCCTGCACCCCTCCCAAACTTCCATGGAACAAATAATTCTTTTTCCAAATAGGCAGTTACAGGGTTACATATGAGATTTAAAGCTTCTTAATTTATACTTACAAAGTTAGAATAACTGATATCTGAGAAAGATAGCAGAACAAAACAACATACTGATCTTATTTATGAATATACATGGAAAAATCCCAAGTGATTTATCAGATGGTTTCCAGGGTTATTCTGAGAATATAACACACTATGATTAAGCAGATTATATTTACAAAGGGCATTGGTGTTTCAGAGTTTGTAACACTATTAATAAAATCCATTATAATTTTACAAAATGTATTAAAATATAGTCAATTAAAATTTTGCATCTGTTCCTGAATTTAAACAAGCAAATAACTAAACTCTTAGCTAAGAATATAATTATACTTTTATAATATGCTAAAACTTTCTCTAGTCAATATCTAAATTTTTATCTGATGGTGAAAAATTAAACACATTTCTATTAAAATCTATCAATACCATCATTTCTTTTTTCTCATTATTCTGGAAATTCTACTTAGTGTGACAAAAGGAGAAGAAAATATACATATTATAAAGAACACAAAATCATCACTATTTACAATTGTAAAATTGTTCCCTAGTAAACCCTAGAGTCATCAGACAAAATAAGAGAATTCAGTAGAGTTTCCAATTGCAAAATATGGGGCAAAATTTAAGTTTGATCATATACCTACAATAATAAATTTGTAAACATAAGGGGAAATAAACCTATTCACAAAAGCAAAATTATAGCAAGAAATGCTCAGGGACCTTTATGAAGAAAACTATTAGACTTCACAAATGTTATGTTAAAAGAAACATGACTAAGCAGAGGTTCTATATTTCTGAATGGGAAGATAGTATTGCTCTGATGCCAGAGATATAGATGTATATACTTAATATAATTCCAAGTAGAATTTCCAAAACTACAATGATATATGTGTTACTGGTATTAGAATAAGCATCCATATAAATGATGCAGAAGAGAAAACTCTCCACATTTCCCAAACATGGTTTAGTATATGATAAAGGTTTCATTTGGCTCATTTGTGTATTCCTGGTTCATCTTTATAAATGTATGGTTGTTGATTAGATATAGATATAGATGGAGATGTAGATAAAGATGTAGATGTAGATACAATTTTATCCTAATTCATGTGTATCTCTTACAAATCTTCCCATTGGGTTTATGGTTTTTTTCCAATCTGAGATTCATATATATATATATATATATAAAAGACCCAGCACAGCCAAATATATATATAATTTTATTTGTGCTGGGTCTTCATTGCTATATGGATTTTTCTCTAGTTATGGCAAGCAAGGGCTAGTGTCTAGTTGTGGTTCATGAGCTTCTCATTGCAATGGCCTCTTTTGTTGTGGAACACTGGCTCTAGAGTGTTTGGGCTTTAAGAGTTGCAGTGTGTAGGCTCAGTAGTTGTGACTCCCGGACCCTAGAGAACAGGTTCAATAGTTGTGGCACATGCGCTTATTTGCTCTATGGACCCTATGGACTTGGCATGTGGGTTCTTCCCAGACCAGGGATTGAATCAGTGTCCCCTGCTTTGGCAGGAGGAGGATTCTTTACCACTGAGCCACCAGGGAAGCCCAATCTTAGTTTCTTCAACTTCAATAAAGGAGTTTAAATAATTGCTTTTATTTCAATAATCATTTAATTTAGTTTTGCTTCTTAAATTTTGCTTTATTTAATCCTTCTCTTTACTTAAAAATCTTAGTTTATTATGTGCTTAATCTTTTTCTTTGTTTCTTTTATGTTATTATTTATAATAGTGCTTATTCTTGTGTAACGCAGTGGCACCATATTTGTGTCTGTAATTCTTAAATGTCAACATTAATTTTTTTTAAATTTAGCTGCATTGTGTCTTAGTTGAGGCATGTGGGATCTTTCTTTGTGGCACATAGACCTAGTTGTGGCACACAGGCTCCTGATTGCAGGGGCTCAGTAGTTGCGGCATGCAGGTTTAGTTGCTCCTCAGCATGTGGGATCTTAATTCCCTGACCAAGGATTGAACTCTTTTCCTTTGAATTGCAAGGTGGATTCCTAACCACTAGGAAAGTCCCAAATATGATTATTAGAATAAAAAGTTTTTTTAAAAAAAGTTTTTTTTATCACTTTTCTCTATATAAGATGAGGATATTAGCATGTTTTAATTTATTCCCCCACAGTGTGGAATTCTACCACTTTGCTTTTGCTGTTTATTTTTTGAAGTTTTGCATGCTGCATGCTAAGTCGCTTCAGCTGTGTCCAAATCTTTGTGACCCTATGGACTGTAGCCCACCAGGCTCCTCAGTCCACGGGATTTTCCAGGTAAGAATACTGGAGTGTTGCCATTCCTTTCTCTAGGGTATCTTCCTGACTCAGGGATAGAAGACAAGTCTCTCGAGTCTCCTGCATTGGCAGGCGGGTTCTTTACCACTAGTGCTATCTGGGAAGTGTAGGTATTCTTGCCTGAAAATTCCATGGACAGAGGAGCTTGGCAGGCTATAGTCCATGGGGCTGCAAAGAGTCAGACATGACTGAGAAAACAGTATGAGAATACATTCTTATAATTCAAAAGTCACAAAAGAGTATATAGTGAATTATTCTCATTACCACTATACCAGCTACCTAGTTTCCCTTTCTGCAGGCAAGCAACCAAAGTTATCACTTTGTCAAGGTGTTATTATACAATAATAATTTGCTTTTTTGCCTTTTCTGCTGGGAGATTTTCTCTGTTCCTTTCAGAGCAAACACATTATTTTGGTTATTTTCATATTATCAATTAGCTCAAGCAAAATGTGGATATAGTTGCTGGTTCTGTTCTTATTTTTAAAATTTGCTTTTGATGAGTCTGTTAAGATTTTCTATTTCTTCCTGGTTCAGTTTTGGAAAGTTATACTCTTCTAAGAATTTGTCCATTTCTTCCAAGTTGTCCATTTTATTGGCATCTAGTTGCTGATAGTAGTCTCTTATGATCCTTTGTATTTCTGTGTTGTTTGTTGTGATTTCTCCATTTTCATTTCTAATTTTGGTGATTTGATTCTTCTCCCTTTTTTTCTTGATGAGTCTGGCTAATGGTTTGTCTATTTTATTTATCTTCTCAAAGAACCAGCTTTTAGCTTTGTTGATTTTTGCTATGGTCTCCTTTGTTTCTTTTTCATTTATTTCTGCCTTAAATTTTATGATTTCTTTCCTTCTAATAACCCTGGGATTCTTCATTTCTTCTTTTTCTAGTTGCTTTAGATATAGAGTTAGGTTATTTATTTGATTTTTCTCCTGTTTCTTGGGGTAAGCTTGTATTGCTATGAACCTTCCCCTTAGCACTGCTTTTACTGAATCCCAGAGGTTTTGGGTTGTTGTGTTTTCATTTTCATTTATTTCTATGCATATATTGATTTCTTTTTTGATTTCTCCTGTGATTTGTTGGTTATTCAGAAGCATGCTGTTTAGCCTCCATATGTTTGTGTTTTTAATAGTTTTTTTTTTTTCCTGTAGTTGACATCTAATCTTACCACACTGTGGTCAGAAAAGATGCTTGAGATTATTTCAATTCTTTTGAATTTACCAAAGCTAGATTTATAGCCCGAGATGTGATCTATCCTGGAGAAGGTTTTGTGTGCACTTGAGAAAAAGGTAAAATTCATTGTTTTGGGTGAAATGTCCTATAGATATCAATTAGGTCTAACTGGTCCATTGTATCATTTAAAGTTTGTGTTTCCTTGCTAATTTTCTGTTTACTTGATCTATCCATAGATGTGAATGGGGTGTTAAAGTCTCCCACTATTATTGTGTTATTGTTAATTTCCCCTTTCATACTCGTTAGTATGTATTACAGTGCTCCTATGTTGGGTCCATAGATATTTATAATTGTTATATCTTCTTCTTGGATTGTTCCTTTGATTATTATGTAACGTCCTTCTTTGTCTCTTTTCATGGCCTTTATTTCAAAGTCTATTTTATCTGATATGAGTATTGCTACTCCTGCTTTCTTTTGGTCTCCATTTGTTTGAGATATCTTTTTCCAGCCCTTCACTTTCAGTCTCTTGTAGAGAGCATATATAGGGGTCTTGTTTTTGTATACATTCAGCCAGTCTTTGTCTTTTGGTTGGGGCATTCAGTGAAGTCACTCAGTCGTGCCTGTCTCTTAGCAACCCCACGGACTGCAGCCTACCAGGCTCCTCCGTCTATGGGATTTGCCAGACAAGAGTACTGGAGTGGGTTGCCATTGCCTTGTCCAGGGGATCTTCCCAACCTGGGGATCGAACCCAGGTCTCCTGCATTGGAGTCAGGCGCTTTAACCTCTGAGCCACCAGGGAATCCCAACTACATTTAAGGTAATTATTGATAAGTATGATCCCATTGCTGTTTACTTTATTCTTTTGGGTTTGAGTTTATAAACCTTTTCTGTATTTCCTGTCTAGAGAAGATCCTTCAGCATTTGTTGAAGAGCTAGTTTGGTGGTGCTGAATTCTCTCAGCTTTTGCTTGTCTGTAAAGCTTTTGATTTCTCCTTCATATTTGAATGAGATCCTTGCTGGGTACAGTAATCTGGGTTGTAGGTTTTTCTCTTTCATCACTTTAAGTATATCCTGCCATTCCCTTCTGGCCTGAAGAGTTTCTACTGAAAGATGAGCTGTTATCCTTATGGGAATCCCCTTGTGTGTTATTTGTTGTTTTTCCCTTGCTGCTTTTAATATTTGTTCTATGTGTTAGATCTTTGTTAATTTGATTAATATGTGTCTTGGGGTGTTTTGCCTTGGGTTTATCCTGTTTGGGACTCTCTGGGTTTCTTGGACTTGGGTGACTATTTCCTTCCCCATTTTAGGGGAGTTTTCAACTATTATCTCCTCAAGTATTTTCTCATGGCTTTTCTGTCTTCTTCTTCTGGGACTCCTATGAATCAAATGTTGGGACATTTAACATTGTCCCAGAGGTCTCTGAGGTTGTTCTCATTTCTTTGAATTCTTTTTTCCTCTCTGCTTCATTTATTTCCACCATTCTATCTTCCACCTTATTTATCCTGTCTTCTGCCTCAGTTATTCTATTGTTGGTTCCCTCCAGAGTGCTTTTGATCTCAGTTATTGCATTATTCATTATTGGTTGACTCTTTTTTATTTCTTCTAGGTCCTTGTTAAACTTTTCTTGCATCTTCTCAATCCTTGTCTCCAGACGATTTATCTGTAACTCCATTTTGTTTTCAAGATTTTGGATCATTTTTACTATCATTATTCTGAATTATTTTTTTAGGTAGACTCCCTAGCTCTTCCTCCTTTGTTTGGTTTGGTGGGCATTTATCATGTTCCTTATTCCTGCTGAATATTTCTCTTTTTCATCTTGCTTAGATTGCTGTGTTTGGGGTGGCCTTTCTATATGCTGGAAATTTGTGGGTCCTCTTTATTGTGGAGTTTCCTCCCTGTGGGTGGTGTTGGATGAGTAACTTTTTAAGGTTTCCTGGTTATGGAAGCTTGTGTTGGTATTCTGGTGGGTGGAGGTAGATCTTTTCTCTCTAGAGTGCAATGAAGTGTACAGTGGTGAATTTTGAGGTGTCTGTGGGTTTGGTGTGACTTTTGGCCACCTGTATTTTAATGCTCAGGGTTATGTTCCTGAGAATTAGCTTGGTATGTCTTGCTCTGGAACTTGTTGGCTCTTGGGTGGAGCTTGGTTTCAGTGTAGGTATGGAGGCTTTTGGATGAGCACTTGTCGATTAATGTTCCCTGAAGTCAAGAGTTTTCTGGTGTTCTCAAGTTTTGGATTTAAGTCTCCTGCCTCTGGCTTTCAGTCTTATTCTTACAGTAGCCTCAAGACTTCACCATCAATACAGCACCAATGATAATACATCTAGGTTAATGGTGAAAAGATTCTCCTTAGTGAGGGACACCCAGAGAATTTCACAGAGTTACATGGAGAAGAGAAGAGGGAGGAGGGAGATAAGGGTGACCGGGAGGAAAAGAGGGGGAACCAAAAGGGGAGAGAGCAGTCTAGCCAGTAATCAATTCCCTATGTGCTCTCCACAGTCTGGAACACTCAGAGAGGTTCACGGAGTTACATAGAGAAGAGAAGAGGGAGGATGGAGATAGAGGTGACCAGGAGGAGAGGAAGTGAAGTGAAGTGAAAGTTGCTCAGGGAGAGGAGGGGAAGTCAAAAGGAGAGAGACCCATCTAGCCAGTAATCAGTTCCCTAAGTGTTCTCCACAGCCCCGAACACCCAAAGAAATTCACAGAGTTAAGTAGAGAAGTGAAGGGGGAGGGAGGAGATAGAGGTGACCCGGGGGAGGAAAAGGAGAATCAAAATGGGAGAGAGCAATCAAGCCAGTAATCACACTCCTAAGTAAAAATGGGTAATGAAGATTGGATTCTTAAAGGTACAAAATCGATAAGAAATACCAAAAGAGCAAAGATTAAAAATCTAGAGTAGAGGTTAGATGCTCAAAAATACAATATTAAAAAAAAATACAAAATCACAAAAATTAAAAAAATATATATGAAATTTGCTTTAAAAATTGGGTATTTTTACAAGGTAATAGGTTATAAAAATGAAAATTAAAGGAGTAATAAAGAACTTAAATATAACAAAAATTTAAAAATTTAAAAATGATAATAGTAAAATATATTTAGGAATTTCTCTGGAGCTGTTGCAGGCAGGCATTGTGGGGTCAGTTCAGTTTTAGATAGTTCCTTGTTCCAGCTTATACTTCTTCTCAAGGTCTATAGGCCCATTCCAATGTAGTCAATGCTAACTACAGTTGTAGCTGTCACTACCAAAGCAGTTCCCTCTTCTTTGTTTATTTTGGTTTCCTCTGTTTGCCAGTCTCTTCAGTGTCTAATTTCCACCCTGACACAAGGGGGCAAAGGTGGTCATTTATTTAAGATCACTTGTTCAATTGTGCTGTGGGGAGGGAGAAACACTGCAAACAAATGTCACTGGTGTGTGTGGGGAGTGCTCGCAGTGTCTGGGCCTCACTGGGTTTGCCCCTGCTCACGCATGTGTGCTTTCCCAGTCTACACTGCTCAGGTTCCCGGTTTTCTCTGCAGGGGAATTATCTAAAGCAGGCCCTGGGTTGTGTGCACTTCCCAGGTCTAAGCTACTCAGGTTCAGGTTCTTGGGTACTCCACAAAGGCACAGACGGTTGGGCCTGCGTTTTGTGCCCTTCCCAGGTCTGAGCATCTCAGGTGAGCAGGTGCTTGATGAGCACACTCTCCCCAGGTGCATGGTGCATATTATCACCTCCCTGGTCCCAGCCACTCAGTTTCCTGGGTGCAACGCAAGAGTGCTGTCTCAGGTGTGCTGTGTGTCTCCTCTGGGGAGCTGATCTCTGACTGCGACCCTCGTGGCAGATGTCAACCGTCCAGGATCCCAGGAAGACTTGGTTAGCAACTGGGAGCCTGCTCACAGTTTGTTGGATGATGCCATCTCTAGGGCCAAGATTGCCCCTTGCCTTCCAGCTCTGGCTGCCGCCTGCCTGCCTCTCTGCCTCTGGCAGAGGGAAGGGCCAGTCCACAGCCAGCTAGCTCTCCTTTGGTGTTTATTCAATCCTTTGTTCTGTGAATGGGCCAGGTTGTGCCTTAGAGCTTTTCATGGGAAAGTTCTCTCTCTCTCTTTTTTTCTTCTCTCTCTGGCTATCCCACAGTTTGGGTTGCTATCTCACATTAGCTCCCTCATATTGTCCTCAGGGCATTCAAGCCTGGTCCTTACCCTAAGCATGCAGCCCATGCCTCCCTGTTCAGCCTCCGCTCACTGCTGGCAGACGCGAGCATCTGGGCTAGCTACTTCTCTGCTGGGAGTTGTGGTTAGGTGCGTAAACTGTGGGGTTTTTTTTTTTTTCCCTCCCGGTTATGTTGCCCTCTGAGATTCCAAAACTCCCCACAGACCTGCTGATGAGAGGGTTTCCTGGTGTTTGGAAACTTCTCCTCCTTCATGACTCCCTCCCCAGGACGGGTCTCCATCCCTAACTCTTTTTTCTCTCTTTTTATCTTTTATATTTTGTCCTACCTCCTTTTGAAGAGAATGGGCTGCCTTTCTGGGTGCCTGGTGTCCTCCACTAGCAATCAGAAGTTGTTTTGTGGAATTTTTTCAGCATTCAAATGATTTTCCAATGAATTTGTGGGGAGAAAGTGATCTCCTCATCCTATTCCTTCACCATCTTCTCTTTTTAAAAATTTATTTAAAATATCATACACAGTAAAGTTTGCTCCATTTTGTCTAAAGATCTGAGTATTGAAAAGAGTTATGTTCTTACCACCACAACCAAGCTAAGGAAGAGTTCCATAACCCATATACCAAATTCCCTGTGTAGCTCATTCATAGTCATATCTTTTCCCTAACACTAATCATTCTGTCCTTATAGCATTTCCTTTCCAGGAAATGGCAACCCACTATGGTATTCTTGCCTGGAAAGTCACATGGATGAAGGAGCCTGGTGGGCAACAAACACGCCATGGGGTCGCAAAGAGTCAGACACAACTGAGTGACTAACACAAGATGTCATATAAATGAAGCCATACTATATATAACCACATGAATCCAGTTTCTTTCACTTACTGCAGTGAGTTTAACTTTCATTCCTGTTGCTGTATCAATATTTTGCTACTATTTACTACTGAGTGGTATTCCAGTATATGGATATACCACAGTTTCATAGTCCATTTGTCACTCAAAGGACATTTGGATTTTTTTCAGTTTTGGTGAATATAATAAGACTGTTATAAATATTCATGTAAGGGTTTTTGTGAACATAAGTCTTCATGTCTCTTGGGTAAATATCTTGGAGTGTAATAAGTGGCTCGTGAAACTACCAAACTATCTAGTGATTATAGTCGTCCATCTGGTATCCATGGGGAATTGGTTCCAGGATGCATGTAGATACCAAAATCTAGAGCTACTCTAGTCCCTTATATAAAATGATGTAGTATAATTGGACCTTTTGAATCAATGGGTTTTGCCTTGGGAATATGGAGTGCTGACTGTATACTATTTTACATTCCCACCAGCAATGTATGAGAGTTCTCTTTGATCTGTATCCTCACCAGCATTTACTTGTTATTGTGTTTTTACCATTTAATTACCACCATTCCAGTGGATGTAGAATGGTATCTTATTGTGATTTGATTTAAAGATTCACTAGAAGTCACATGTGAATGCATCCTGGCCTGAAGTTTTGTTTGTTTTAATGTTTAAAATTATGAAATTCAATCTTCTTAATAGAAATAGGAATATTCAGTATATTTATTTCTGAAGAAGTTTTGGTAGTATGTCACTTTCATAGAATTTGTCAATTTCATCTATGTGTTCAACTTATGATTTTCATCTTGCTTATAATAATATCTTATTATCCTTTTAATGTTTATCAGACTCAGAGTGATAGTTCCTCTATCAGTTCCTGTCATCAATTTGTATCTTGTCTCATTTTTTCTTAGTCAGTAAAGATAGACATCTATCAACTTTATTGATCTTTTCAAAGAGCCAGCTTTTGGTTTCCTTGCCTTTCTATCTTGATTTTTCCTTTGTTAACGTCTTCAGTTTCTGCACTTTGACATCTGCTTGCTTTGGGTTGAATCTGGTGTTCTTTTTCTAGATTACTGATTTGAGACACTTTATCTTTTTAAGAACTATAGACAAAAGTTCATAACACTTTATAGGAGGCAGTGACCAAAACCATCCCAAAGAAAAAGAAATGCAAGAAGGGAATGTGTTTGTCTGAGGAGGCTTTGCAAATAACTGAGAAAAGAAGAGAAGCAAAAAGGAGAAAGGGAAAGATATACCCATCTGAATGCAGAATTCCAGAGAATAGCAATGAGGAATAAGAAAGTCTTCTTAAAGGGAACAATGCAAAGAAATAATGGAAAATGATAGAGTAGTAAAGAATAGAAATCTCTTCAAGAAAATTGGAGAGATCAAGAGAACATTTCATGCAAGGATGGGCATGATAAAGGAAGAAATGATGAGGACCTAACAGAAACAAAAGAGATTAAAAAGAGGTAGCAAGAATACAAACAGAACTATACCAAAAAGTCTTAATGACCTGGATAACCATGATGGTGTGGTCACTCACCTAGAGCCAGATATCCTAGAGTATGAAGTCAAGTGGGCCATAGGAAGCAGTACTACAAACAAAGCTACAGGAGGTGATGGAATTCCAGCTGAGCTGTTTAAAATCCTGAAAGATGATATTATTAAAATACTGCACTCAATATGCCACCAATTTAGAAAACTCAGCAGTGGCCACAGGACTGGAAAAGGTCAGTTTTCATTCTGATCCCAGAGAAGGGCAATGCCAAAGCATGTTCAAACTACCATACAATTGCACTCATTTCACATGCTAGCAAGGTAATGCTCAAAATCCTTCAAGCTAGGTTTCAGCAGTATGTGAACCAAGAACTTCCAGCAGTACAAGCTGGCTTTAGAAAAGGCAGAGGAACTAGAAATCAAATTGCCAACATTTGTTGGATTATAGAGAAAAAAAGGCAATTCCAGAAAAACATCTAGTTCTTCTTCATTGAGTATGCTAAAGCCTTTGACTGTGTGGATCACAACAAACTGTGGAAAATCCTTAAAAAGATGGGAATACCATCCACCTTACCTGTTTCCTGAGAAATCTGTGTGTGGGTCAAGAAGCAACAGTTAAAACCAGACATGGAACAACGGACTGATTCAAAATTGGGAAGGGAGTACGACAAGGCTGTATATTGTCACCCTGCTTATTTAACTTATATGCGGAGTACATTATGTGACATGCCAGGCTGGATGAATCACAACCTGGAATCAACATTGCTGGGAGAAATATCAACAATCTCAGATATGCAGATGATACCACTGTAATGACAGAAAGCAAAGAAGAGCTAAAGAGCCTCTTGATGAAAGTGAAAGAGGAGAGTGAAAAAGTTGGCTTAAAACTCAACATTCAAAAAACTAAGATCATTGCATCCGGTCCCATCACTTCATGGCAAATACAAGGGGAAAAAGTGGAAACCATGATAGATTTTATTTTCTTGGCCTCCAAAATCCCTGCAGATGGTGACTACAGCCATGAAATGAAAAGATGCTTGCTCCTTGGAAGAAAAGGTATGACAAATCTAGACAGTGTATTAAAAAGCAGAGATATCACTTTGTCAACAAAGCTCCGAATAATTAAAGCTATAGTTTTTCCAGTAGTAGTGTACGGATGTGAGAGTTCATAAAGAAGGCTGAGCACCAAAGAGTTTATACTTTCAAACTGTGGTGCTGGAGAAGACTTTTGAGAGTCCCTTGGGCAGCAAGGACATCAAACCAGTCAACCCTAAAGGAAATCAACCCTGAATATTCATTGGAAGGACTGATGCTGAAGCTGTGATACTTTGGCCACCTGATGTGAAGAACTGACTCATTGGAAAAGACCCTGATGCTGGGAAAGATTGAGGGAAAGAGGAGAAGGGGATGACAGAGGTTGAGATGGTTGGATGGCATCACCAATTCAATGGACATGAATTTGAGCAAACACTGGGAGACAGTGAAGGACAGGGAAGCCTGGCATGCTGCAGTTCATGGGGTTGCAAAGAGTCAGACATGACTTATTGACTGAAAAGCAATAGGGAAATTAAGCTTAAGGGTCCTCTCAAAAATAGTGGAAATTTCTAGTGTAGAGCTTCTTGTCAGGCATATCTGGGGATAGGGAGGAAGGGAGTGAGTTGTGACTCAGTTGCCACAGACTCTCACTGTTCTTGTGAAGATTTAGTAGTTTCTTGAATAAATTTTTCATTTGATGTGTATCCTTAGGACAATTTCCAGAGAGTTTATATGGTTATTTTAAAAAATATTTTTCACCAATTTTTTTTTCTTTGCATGTTGGAATTCTGGAAGTAGAAGTATCCCCTTATTATACTTTTAATGTTTGATATCTGTACCCATTTCTCCCAGTCTTTTCCTGACAGTGGTAATTTGTTGTTTCTCTTTTTTCTCCCCCCTCAAGTCTTAGTAAAATATATTAATTTATTAATCCTTTAAAGATTGAACTTTACACTTTGTTGATTTCCTTTATTACATTTACTTTTTCTATTTTATTCAACCCTGTTCTTATCTTTATTATTTATTTCCTTCTTTTTCTTTTATGGTTGATTTGCTGTTTTGTTCTGCTATCTTGAGATGGTAACTTAGAAAACTGAAGTTTAGCTTTTCTTTTTTTCTGAGATACACATCTGAAGCTAAATATTTCTTTCTAAACACTGCTTTAGTTTGATATCTCAAACTTTTGGCCATATTTTTATTAGCCTCTTTCTCAAAATATTTTGTTTTCCATTCTAATTTCTTTTGACCCACAAGATATTAAGAAGTGTATTCCTTACTTTCCAAACATTTTGTAGTATTCTAGTTGAACTTTTTATTGTCTTTAGTTTGATTCCACTACGTTCAAAGAACATATTCTGAATGATTTCAAACATTTTGCATTTGCTGGTTCAATTTGGGAAAATAGTCCATATGTACTTTAAAACAATGCATAGTCTATTGTAGTTTGTATGTAGTACAAATTAAGTTGATTTATTTTTCACATAAAATTTATATATAAAGTGTGGTATTGTACTTTTTAGGTTTTTTTGTGTCTTTACAGATCTTTTTCCCACTTGTACCATGAACCATTTTGAGAGATATAGTATTCAAAATATTCAACAATGATGATGGTCAACTTTTCTTCTTGATTTTATCAAAGTTTGCTTTTTGTATTTCAGAACTTGGTTATTGGGCGTGTAAAGAATTAGGCAAACCTACACAATGTGGTGGAACAGTTCCCAAAGATTGCCTTGACATCAGACACCAGCTTAAGTTCAGGACCCCTGAAGGCTACAAATTCAGGGTTCTCATGATCATTCTCAGGTTCAATAACTCACTAGATTAACTCACAGAGCTTGGGAAAATGCTATCCTTATGATTACAGAAAAGACTATACTTATGGTTACAGTTAGCAAACAGATACAAATTAGAACCAGCCAAAGCTATGCATATAGTGAAGTCTGGGAGTGTTCCATATGTGAAGCTTCCATCTTCCTCAGAGGTGTATTAACCTCCTGGCACCACTGTATGACAATATTAAAAGAATACTGCCAACTAGGGAAGCTGACCTGAGCTTTTGCTGTCTGGGGTTTGTAACGGGGCTTGATAACATACTTCCTGAATGGCTGATCTTTATTCTCCAGGACCCCATCTTTAGTCTCCAGTTCCTCCACAGGTCAGAACCAATACAGTCTGACTTATAACCCTGGTCAGAAATCACATTGTTAGACTGTCTGGTGGCCAAAGCCCACAGGCAAACAAAGGCCTTCCTACCAGGAAGAACATTCCAGGGACCTAGAGATAACCTCCAAGTTCTTCACTGCCTAGGTGCTAACAGATTTACAATTTTGATATTTTACTTTTTGATTGATCATTTCTGTATAATAAAATGTTTCAATCTGCTTGTCTGATATTAATAAGTGAAGTGAAGTGAACTGAAGTCGCTCAGTTGTGTCCAACTCTTTGCGACCCCATGGACTGTAGCCTATCAGGCTCCTCTGTCCATGGGATTTTCCAGGCAAGAGTACTGGAGTGGGTTCCCATTTCCTTCTCCAGGGGTCTTCCTGATCCAGGGATCGAACCCAGGTCTCCTGCATTGTAGGCAGACACTTTTACTGTCTGAGCCACCAGGGAAGCCATCTGATATTAATATAGATATATCAGATATCTTCTGGTTAGTGATTCCATAGCCTATCTTTTTTAATCCATGAAACTCTAATCTTTGTCTTACGTGACTGCTGGAGAAACTGCTCTGATTTTCAGAGGCATTCTGCTTGTGATTTCACCCTTCCATCCCATGCTCCCCAGTAAGCAGCACATATTTTGAGGAGAATTTTGACTGTGTGCTTGAGCTCTCATCTCCAAATCTCTGCCAAAAGTGATGCTGATTTCCATGCCCCCCTGCAGTGGCTCTTTTGTTTGCACCAGGATTTACAATGGATTTGTAGCCTTCTCCCTGCACTCAGAGTTGACAATTGTTCCTAAATAAATATGGCAGCAGAGAATATATCACATCTCTATTATCTGTCTCTTGAGTCTTACCTTTTTAAATTTCTAAGCACCTCCCTCAGCATCTCTCAGCTGCTTTCAAATCATTTCAAAAAATTAACTGAACTTGTCAATAACTCTATCCTAATTATAACAGAAATTCTCTCAAATTTGGAGATTTCTTTCATTTTGCCTCCAAGTCTTGTTTTCTCCAAGCTAATACCCCAATTTCTTTTTACCTCAAGTGACATGATTACAAAACTACTTGTCATTCTAGTTCTCTCCACTGGACATTAGAATTAATCACATTATTCTTGATGTTGGCTGATCAAAACAGAACAGAATAATCAGCTCCTTCATTTATGGACTGTAGCCCACCAGGCTCTTCTGACCATGGGATTCTCCAGGCAAGAATACTGGAGTGGATTGTCATGCCCTCCTCCAGGGTCATTCTTAATACTGTAGCTCTATTAATATGGCCTCTTTGGAAGGAATGATGCTAAAGATGAAACTCCAGTACTTTGGCCACCTCATGCAAAGAGTTGACTCATTGGAAAAAACTGATGGGGATTGGGGGCAGGAGGAGAAGGGGATGACAGAGGATGAGATGGCTGGATGGCATCACCGACTCAATGGACATGAGTTTGAGTAAACTCCAGGAGTTGGTGGTAGACAGGGAGGCCTGGTGTGCTATAAGTCATGGGGTTGCAGAGTCGGACATGACTGAGTGACTGAACTGAACTGAATATTGATTTGGGTTTTTATTTTTTGGTAGCCATGTCACAGTGTTTTCTCATATTAATTTTGTAGACAAATAACATCTTTAGAATTTCATCACATGACCATCTCCCCATCGTGTGTAACTACCTCCTACTGCTGCTATCACTACTGAGTACTGTGCTCTGTATGTGTTAACTCCTTTTATCTTCATATCAATTACCTTGTGAAGAAGAGAAAAGTATTATCTTTATTTTTCAAAGGAAGAAAATGTGAGGTCTAATAACTTGCTCAAATTCATACAGATAATAAATAGTCTCAGATTTAGGATGACCAATTCATCTGTTTGTCTGAGACTTTCTCAAGTTTAGTACCCAAAGTATTATATCCCAGGAAACCTCTATTCTTGGGCACACTGGGATGGTTGGTCATCCTACTCAGACTTGAACCCTATATATCTGTACCGTGAACTTAGGTTTTTAATTATTGCAGTCTATTGCTTCCCTGAGATGACAGATATATTCAAATATTTGATGTCATGTGGTGTGATTTGATGTCTTGCCAAGTCACTTGCTATTTTCCTGTATGGTTGCATAAGAAAAACTAAGACCAGTGGATAAAAGTGACAAGGATGCTGTGTTCAATATGAGAAGGGACTTTCTAAACCAGTTCTGTGCAAATACAGAGTGAATTGATGCAGTGTTAAAATTGTCTCTATTCTTTTTAAAATAGATGTTCAACATAATTGTTATTTCAGTACATTGCTCAAAAATTTTTAGTTTTGATTTTGTTGTACAACACTTTAGGTAAGCCTTCAAAGTTCATGTGATTCATAATAATCCTTGTATACCTTCACACAAGTCATTGATATAAATAGTATGTCTGATTAGTTATCTATAACCCTGACTTAAAATTTTTCAAGCATCTTTCAATGAAGAAAACATCAAATAAGTAAATATGGAATCTTTACACACCAAAGATAAGGTAATTTTTCAAGGGACTAACATAACACAGGCCATAACAATTCATCTATTCACTTAATTAAATGCCACAAGATAGACTATTTAGAAGTTCAGTTCAGTTCAGTTGCTCAGTCATTTCTAACTCTTTGTGACCCCATGAACTGCAGCACGCCAATCCTCTCTGTCCATCACCAACTGCCAGAGTCCACCCAAAACCATATCCATTGAGTTGATGATGCCATCCAACCATCTAATCCTCTGTCATCCTCTTCTCCTCCTGCCCTCAATCTTTCCCAGCATCAGGGTCTTTTAAATGAGTCAGCTCTTCACATCAGGTGGCCAAAGTATTGGACTTGCAGATTCAAAATCAGTTCTACAAATGAACACCCAGTTCTAATCTCCTTTAGGATGGACTGGTTGGATCTCCTCACAGTCCAAGGGACTCTCAAGAGTCTTCTCCAACACCACCGTTCAAAAGCATTAATTCTTTGGTGTTCATCTTTTTTTATAGTCCAACTCTCACATCCATACATGACTACTGGAAAAACCATAGCTTTGACTAAATGAACTTTTGTGGACAAAGTAATGTCTCTGCTTTTTAATATGCTGTCAGGTTGGTCATAACTTTTCTTCCAAGGAGCAAGCATCTTTTAATTTCATGGCTGCAGTTACCATCTGCAGTGATTTTGGAGCCCCCCAAAATAAAGTCTGTACTGTTTCCACTGTTTCTCCATCTATTTGCCATGAAGTGATAGGAAGAGTTACCATGATCTTCGTTTTCTGAATGTTGAGCTTTAAGCCAACATTTTTACTCTCCTCTTTCACTTTCATCAAGAGGCTCTTTAGTTCTTCTTTGCTTTCTGCCATGAGGGTGGTGTCATCTGCATATCTGAGGTTATTGATATTTCTCCCAGCAATCTATAAATGTAACTTTGGGGGTGTTTTAAAAATGGGAACTCTATAAGACTCAGTTTGAGACTATATTAAAGAATTAGGGCCTGACATTTCTCAATGACCATAGATATGTATTAGCAACCAGATAATTTGGTTGTACTATAATCCTGACAAAGAGGAATTAATATTCTCCTGACATTATTTTTCTACTTTACATTTATCTAAATTTCATCCAAACAAATTAAAATTATTTAAGGGATCCTAGGGCAACATTTATGATTGGTATATTGGAGGTTGACAGAAATTTGGTTAATCTGTAGTTTTTAATTTGGGTGACAATAAAATAATAATAACACAATAGTCAAACTGCCTGGATTCAAATCCTAGTTCTGTCCCTTATGAGATGATGGCCTTGGGATATTAACTTCATATCTCTCTGACACAGTTTTCTCACTTGTAATTTAGAGATCGTGATGGTAGTGATGATAGTACCCCACATCACAGTGCTATTCTAAGGATTAAATAAGTTGGTGTAGCTGAAGCAGTATTTATCAACCTTAGGTGAATATTGCAATCAATATGAATATGGTGAGTTTTAGACTCTGCTAATGCTTGGGCTAACACCACCCTCAAACATTCTAATTTAATTGCTTTCCCTCAAGGCCTGGTTATCTGGAATTATGTAGCTCTTCATATGATTCAAATTTGCAGCCTAGGTTAAAAACCCCAGATCTAAAGTAATCATAAGAGTATCTGGCAACTATTAAGCATTTGGTGAAAAAAAAAGGGAAAGTGAAGTCTCTCAGTTGTGTCCAACTGTTTACGACCTCATGGACTGTAGCCTACCACGCTCCTCCATCCATGGGATTTTCCAGGCAAGAGTACTAGAGTGGGTTGCCATTTCCTCCTCCAGAGGATCTTCCCAACCCAGCGATTGAACCTGGGTCTCCCACATTGTAGGCAGACGCTTTACTGTTTGGTAGCATTTGGTAGGTGTTGGTTATTATCATAGTCTTCATAAGCTAGTGTAATAGTTTTCTCAGCTTTCTTATAAAGAATATTGGAAAGTTATCTGTGAATGAAAACTACTTTTATATATTCTTGTTAACATAACTTCCCCTTTTCAATAGCATTATAGATTTAAGATTTTGTTTTGGTTTGTTTACACAATCTATTCCCACTGTAGTTTACTTTCCTTTACCCTGGCAAGGAAAGGCAAGCTGTAATTCAATACTGCTGACCTGATGCATACAGATAAGTGTGCAATTTGTTCCAGATTTGTTCCATAAACTGTTTTTTAAAAGTATTAAATTCAGAAGATTTTTTCCTTGTCCCTTTCTGATTTATATAGCTGACTCTAGATGACGGATTAATGGGAAAATCAGCCTCCCAGTCCATAGAGAGTCCGTGTGCAAGGTCTTGATAACCTCCCACCCACCAAAACATTGAAGTCATCTGATTATTATCTTATAATTTACAAAGACTTCCTACAGATTAAAGGGTTTTCAAACTGTAGTCAGATCTTCAGAAACAGCATGGTCCTTAAGAGAAGATAAAAAACCCAATTATATTATATTTATCTTATTAAGGAGATAAATCATGACACAGAAGGAAAGACTCTTGCTGTATGAGTCTATGATAATCATCCTAGTATCCTCCAGACATTAATGTCTGGTCCTTTGCTAATATATTTTAATCATATGTGTAGAAAGTAAAATGCCTAAAAGTCTTAAAATATAAGGATTCATTTTATAAAATATAGGTATCTTTCAAATATCTCTCACAAATATCTCTTACTAAATCTCACAGGAAGAGCTCACACATTAGAATTTTTATGTTTTAAGGCTGAATACCAGACCACCTGACCTGCCTCTTGAGAAACCTATATGCAGGTCAGGAAGCAACAGTCAGAACTGGACATGGAACAACAGACTGGTTCCAAATAGGAAAAGGAGTACATCAAGGCTGTGTATTGTCACCCTGTTTATTTAACTTATATGCAGAGTACATCATGAGAAATGCTGGGCTGGAAAAAGCACAAGCTGAAATCAAGATTGCCGGGAGAAATATCAATAACCTCACATATGCAGATGACACCACCCTTATGGCAGAAAGTGAAGAGGAGCTAAAAAGCCTCTTGATGAAAGTGAAAGAGGAGAGTGAAAAAGTTGGCTTAAAGCTCAACATTCAGAAAATGAAGATCATGGGATCTGGGCCCATCACTTCATGGGAAATAGATGGGGAAAGAGTGGAAACAGTGTCAGACTTTATTTTTCTGGGCTCCAAAATCACTGCAGATGGTGACTGCAGCCATGAAATTAAAAGACGCTTACTCCTTGGAAGAAAAGTTATGACCAAGCTAGATAGCATATTCAAAAGCAGAGACATTACTTTGTCAACAAAGGTCCGTCTAGTCAAGGCTATGGTTTTTCCAGTGGTCATGTATGGATGTGAGAGTTAGACTGTGAAGAAAGCTGAGTGCCGAAGAATTGATGCTTTTGAACTGTGGTGTTGGAGAAGACCCTTGAGAGTCCCTTGGACTGCAAGGAGATCTTACCAGTCTCTCCTAAAGGAGATCAGCCCTGGGTGTTCATTGGAAGGACTGATGCTAAAGCTGAAACTCCAATATTTGGCCACCTCATGCGAAGAGTTGACTCATTGGAAAGGCTCTGATGCTGGGGGCAGGAGGAGAAGGGGACGACAGAGGATGAGATGGCTGGATAGCATCACCGACTCGATGGACATGAGTTTGAGTAAACTCCGGGAGTTGGTGATGGACAGGGAGTCCTGGCGTGCTGCGATTCATGGAGTCGCAAAGAGTTGGACATGCCTGAGCGAATGAACTGAACTGAACTGAACTGAACTTAGCCATATTCCAGGGGAAAAATCTTAGCCACCAGAAGATATTTTAAAAAGCCCCTACCTTGTCTAGGAGGTAAAAGTTATGAGGTTTTTTTTTTTTTTTTTCAGGTTGAAAGAGATAACCTGAAACTGGCAAATCTATTTTGTTTAGATGGAGATACACTATGCTCAAGCAATTCTTTGTGTTAAAATGTCTGAAGGTTTTAAAATCCAAACTACTTGAAAGGTGGTGAGGATAGCTAGAGATTCAATCAGATGAAGAGAGTTACTATAAATCAATGATTCTCAGTCACAAAGGTCTGTCACACATGCCTGGAGCGCTTCCCTAGTCATACTGAGGCAGAATCTCTGCGGGTGGGCAAGAATAAATATATTTGTGAAAATTCTAAATATAATTTCTATAAACTACAGCTGGAAAGAGTTGAATTAGATATTGTAAAGAATAAATTCTCAGTAGGAGATAACATATTTACTCTAACTGCAGTAATTGCAGAGCGCTACAGTGGAAACTGTGTCAGACTTTATTTTTGGGGGCTCCAAAATTACTGCAGATGGTTATTGCAGCCATGAAATTAAAAGATGCTTATTCCTTGAAAGGAAAGTTATGACCAACCTAGATAGCATATTGACAAACAGAGATATTACTTTGCCAACAAAGGTCCGTCTAGTCAAGGCTATGGTTTTTCCAGTGGTCATGTATGGATGTGAGAGTTGGACTGTGAAGAAAGCTGAGTGCCGAAGAATTGATGCTTTTGAACTGTGGTGTTGGAGAAGACTCTTGAGAGTCCCTTGGACTGCAAGGAGATCCAACCAGTCTCTCCTAAAGGACATCAGTCCTGGGTGTTCATTGGAAGGACTGATGCTGAAGCTGAAACTCCAGTACTTTGGCCACCTCATGCGAAGAGTTGACTCATTGGAAAAGACTCTGACGCTGGGAGGAATTGGGGGCAGGAGGAGAAGGGGACGACAGAGGATGAGATGGCTGGATGGCATCACCAACTCAATGGACATGGGTCTGAGTGAACTCCGGGAGTTGTTGATGCACAGGGAGGCCTGGCGTGTTGCGATTCATGGGGTCACAAAGACTCGGACATGACTGAGCGACTGAACTGAACTGAACTGAATTGATAGTACAGTGCTAGTGATCTTCCTCAAGGGTGAAATCCATCCATTAATCAACAAACTTCAGGATGTTATTTTAACTGTGAGCTCACCTCATTATATCATTTAACTCATATTTTCCCATTTCGTTCAGGAATATATAAAATAATTTGCCAAATGCCTTGGAAAGCCCAGATACATTATGTTTATTAATACTAGTTTAGTAACCTTATTTTAAAAGGAAGTGGTATCTGATATTCACTTTCAAAAGGTTCAGAAAAAAGAAATATATATATATATATATATATATATATATATATATAAAGAGAAAACACACACACACTGATAGCAAATGTAGCAATATGTTAATATTTGGAGACTCTAAGTGAAGTATAAATGGGTTCATTGACTTATTCTTTCCAATTTTTTATAACTTTTCATTTTTTCAAAATAAAATAATTGGAGAAATAGAAAAGTGAGGAAGTAAAGTTTAATAGAATTAATTATTGATAAATCCATGCTGGTTCCTCATGAATACATCTTTCTTTTCATGTGCTTGAAAATCAGTCTGTTTTAACTATTCTGAGATCCAACATTTTTTGTCTATATCCAAATTCATATTTCCTGTCCTTTAATTATTGGGTGCTAATATTTACCAGGCAACATGATGGGTACAGAGTGATAGACAAAAGACACAATTCCCACAATTCCTATCCTACTACCTTGTGACCTATCATTCATGATTTCTCCAAAGACTATACTATGTATACTTCTCCAAGTAAACTCTGCCCTCTTCGACTGTAATAGTAATACTCCAATGACATGACTGGGGCATTTTCATCCACTTAGGGTATCCTTCCATTTCATTTCTACCTGTTGAAGTCTTATCCATTTTCAAAGTCCATATTAGATAAGAAATTTACTATAATTCTTCTTAAGATCTCATAGGAGGAAGTGATTTCTCTCTCCTAACTCAAAACTAGCAGTTTTTACATATTTACATCACAAATTGCTTTGCAGTTTACTTTTTAATGTCTCAAGTTATTATGACCCCTAGAGGGAAGGGACTCTGTTTTATTAATCTCTTGTATTGCCAAACAGATTCTAACACTACCTAAGATATACATACAGGCATACCTTAGAGATACTGTGAGTTTAGTTACACACCACTGTAATAAAGTGAGTTTTGCAATAAAGTGAACCACACAAATTTTTTTTTGTCTTCCAGTGCACATAAAAGTATGTCTATACTATACTGTAGTCTATTAAGTATGCAATGTGCAATAGCATAATGTCTAAAAATGTACATACCTTTATTAAAAATACTTTTAGATAAACCAGTATGTAGATTAAAGACAAAATATTGGAAAAGCAGCTATAACTACAATAAATAGTACAGGGATAAGCATGAAGATTTAAAACATGACATCAAAACACAAAATGTGGGGGAGGGGAATAAAAATTGTAGCTCTTTTAGAAATGTGTTTGAACTTTCATGACTATCAGTTTAAATCATGTAGATATAATTATGGGTTAACATATTAATATATGAAACCCATGGTAATCACAAATAAAAAGCTGACAATAGATACACAAAAACTAAAACGAAAGGAACACAAGGATACTGCTAAAGAAAATCATCAAACCATAAGGGAAGAAAAAAAAAAAAAGAAATGAATAGAAAAGAATTGCAAACAACCAGAAAACAAGTAGTAAGTAAAATGGCATAAGTACCAACATATCAATAATTACTTTAAATGTCAATGGAATAAATGCTCCTAAGGTAATAGCAAGGATTGTGTGCTCAGTTGCTCAGTCATGTCCAACTCTTTGCGACCCCTTGGACTGTAGCCAGCCAGGCTCCTCTGCCCATGGGATTTCCCAGGCAAGAATACTGGAGCCAGTTGCCATTTCCTTCTCCAGAGGATCTTCCTGATCCAGGCATCAAACCCATGTCTCCTGCACTGGCAGGCAAATTCTTTACTGCTGAACCACCAGGGAAGCCCCAATAATGAGGATATAACAAATATAAAGTACTTAAAATAATACATGGCACATAATAAAACTTTTATTATTAGAAATAATGAAAAATATTGAGTTGAGATTTTCAGGACTGGAGATCCTGCAAAAGTGAGTAAGTAGTGATGCATCAAAGAAATATAGTCAAAACTGTCAATGCTACTCTGTTTTAATCCTAGCCTTTGATAACCTGAAGGAACATGTAATATGTAGATCATACATACTTCACATGACTCCTATAAAAATTACAGGAAATATTTCATGCAGAGCACTTTAGCTCAGTACCTGCCTTACTATAAACTCTGAATAAAAATTAGCTATTATTATTATTGTTATTAATAAAAAGGTATTAATGAAAGAGAGCTCCATTTTTGAGGCTTTGGGGATTCCAATGCTAAAACCTTAAAGCAGTAATTTATTTTAGGCATGATATTAACCTAGAATTGTTCTATAATTAACACCACTAAGTTATATAATTCCAGAATTGCTTATTCCTTCTTGAAATTGTTTTTAGTAGATAGCCTTCTGATTCACAAGTAAAATCTCTGTAATTATGTTACTGCCTTTTTAGAACCTTTTAGAGTCCCTGAAATTGATATTCAATAATGCAAATTGACAAATCATCTTACGCATGTTGAAAAATACATTTACACTTAGCTAGTAGGTTAACAAGAAATGGCAACTCACTCCAGTACTCTTGCCTGGAAAATCCCATGGACAGAAGAGCCTGGTAGGCTATAGTCCATGGGGTCGCAAAGAGTTGGACACCACTGAGCGACTTCACTTTCACTTCTCACTTTCATGCATTGGAGAAGGAAATGGCAACCCACTCCAATATTCTTGCCTGGAGAATCCCAGGGATAGAAGAGCCTGGTGCACTGCTGTCTATGGGGTCGCACAGAGTGGGACACGACTGAAGTGATTTAGCAACAGCAGCAGCAGCAGCAGTAGATTAACATAGTTGTATTTTGATCTGATTGCCCAAAAGAAAAGATAAGAAAGGTACCTCCTCTCTCTCTTTTTTAATTGAGAAACTTCTATGGTAAAAAATATTCCATTCAGTTCAGTTCAGTCACTCAGTCATGTCTGACTCTTTGCAACCCCACGGACTGCAGCATGCCAGCTGTCCATCAGCATCTCCTGGAGCTTGTTCAAACTCATGTCCATCGAGTCAGTGATGCCATCCAACCATCTCTTATCCTCTGTCATCCCCTTTTCCGCCCACCTTCAATCTTGCTCAGTATCAGGGTCTTTTCAAAAGAGTCAGTTCTTCACATCCAGGTGGCCAAAGTATTGGAGCTTGAGCTTCAGCATTAGTCCTTCCAATGAACAGTCAGGACTAATTTCCTTTAGGATTGACTGGTTTGATCTCCTTACAGTCCAAGGGACTCTCAAGAGTCTTCTCCAACACCACTGTTCAAAAGCATCAATTCTTCGGTGCTCAGCTTTCTTCACAGTCCAACTCTCACATCCATACATGACTACTGGAAAAACCATAGTTTTGACTAAACAGACCTTGTTGACAAGTAATGTCTCTGCTTTTTAATATGTGATCTAGGTTTGTCATCTCTTTCAGAATTTTCCACAGTTTATTGTGATCCACACAGTCAAAGATTTGGCATAGTTGATAAAGCAGAAATAGATGTTTTTCTGTAACTCTCTTGTTTTTTGATGATCCGGCAGATGTTGGCAATTTGATCTCTTGTTCCTGAAAGAGATGGAAATGCCAGACCACCTGACCTGCCTCATGAGAAACCTGTATGCAGGTCAGGAAGCAACAGTCAGAATGGGACATGGAACAACAAACTGGTTCCAAATAGGAAAAGGTGTGTGTCAAGGCTGTATATTGTCACCCTATTTATTTAACTTATATGCAGAGTACATCATGAGAAACGCTGGGCTGGAGGAAGCACAAGCTAGAATCAAGATTGCTGGGAGAAATATCAATAACCTTAGATATGCAGATGACACCACCCTTATGGCAGAAAGTGAAGAAGAACTAAAGAGCCTCTTGATGAAAGTGAAAGAGGAGAGTGAAAATGTTGGCTTAAAGCTCAACATTCAGAAAGCTAAGATCATGGCATCCAGTCCCATCACTTCATGGCAAATAGATGGGGAAACAGTGGAAACAGTGGCTGACTTTATTTTTTGGGGGGGCTCCAAAATCACTGCAGATGGTGATTCCAGCCATGAAATTAAAAGGTGCTTACTCCTTGGAAGAAAAGTTATGACCAACCTAGATAGTATATTCAAAAGCAGAGACATTACTTTGTCCACAAAGGTCCATCTAGGCAAGGCTATGGTTTTTCCAGTGGTCATGTATGGATGTGAGAGTTGGACTATAAAGAAAGCTGAGCACCAAAGAATTGATGCTTTTGAACTGTGGTGTTGGAGAAGACCCTTGAGAGTCCTGTGGACTGCATGGAGATCCAACCAGTCCATACTAAAGGAGATCAGAACTGGGTGTTCATTTATAGAACTGATTTTGAAGCTGCAAGTCCAATCCTGTGGCCACCTGATGAGAAGAGCTGACTGATTTAAAAAGACCCTGATGATGGGAAAGATTGAGGGCAGGAAGAGAAGAGGACTACAAAGGATGAGATGGTTGGATGGCATCATCAACTCAATGGACATGGTTTTGGGTGGACTCTGGCAGTTGGTGATGGACAGGGAGGCTTGGCGTGCTGTGGTTCATGGGGTCGCAAAGAGTTGGACACGACTGTGTGACTGAACTGAACTGAATTGAGGTTTGTCATAGCTTTTCTTCCAAAGAGCAAGCATCTTTATTTTAATGGGTGCAGTCACCATCTGCAGTGATTTTGAAGCTGTTCCAAAATGTTCCATGGTAAAGATGTTCCATTACCTCTACTAATAATAGTTGTGAGAATATAAATTATTTGCATTATTACTCTGGGAGCGATTTTTCATAAAAAAATAAACCTTTTTTAAAGAACTATAAAACTAAGAAATATTCAATGCAGAAACTTGGCAATCCAGAAGTAGAAAAAAATTGCCTGTAATCCCAATCTTCTCAGATGCTTTTTGTCTGTTTTTTTTTAAATTTTTTAAAATATAAATTTATTTTAATTGGTGGCTAATTAGTTTACAATATTGTATTGGTTTTGCCATACATCAACATGAATCTGCCACGGGTGTATATGTGTTCCCCATCCTGAACCCCCCTCCCACCTCCTTTCCCATACCATTCCTCTGGGTCATCCCAGTGCACCAGCCCCGAGCATCCTGTATGATGATTCAAATGTGGACTGGCAATTAGTTTCACATATGATGTTATACATATTTCAATGCCGTTCTCCCAAATCATTCCACACTCGCACTCTCCCACAGAGTCCAAAAGACTTCTATACATCTGTGTCTCTTTTGCTGTCTTGCATACATGGTTATCATTACCATCTTTCTAAATTCCATATATATGCGTTAGTATACTGTATTGGTGTTTTTCTTTCTGGCTTACTTCACTCTGTATAATAGGCTCCAGTTTCATCCACCTCATTAGAACTGATCAAATGTATTCTTTTTAATGGCTGAGTAATACTCCATTGTGTATATGTACCACAGCTTTCTTATCCATTTGTCTGCTGATGGACATCTAGGTTGCTTCCATGTCCTGGCTATTGTAAACAGTGCTGCAATGAACACTGGGGTATACATGTCTCTTTCAATTCTGATTTTCTCAGTGTGCATGCCCAGCAGTGGAATTGCTGGGTCATATGGCAGTTCTATTTCCAGGTTTTTAAGGAATCTCCACATTGTTCTCCATAGTGGCTGTACTAGTTTGCATTCCCACCAACAGTGTAAGAGGTTTCCCTTTTCTCCACACCCTGTCGAACATTTACTGCTTGTAGACTTTGCGATAACAGCCATTCTGACCAGGGTGAAATGGTACCACACATTTCTCTGATAATGAGTGATTTTGAGCATCTTTTCATGTGTTTATTAGCCATCTGTATGTCTTCTTTGGAGAAATGTCTGTTTAGTTCTTTGGCCCATTTTTTGATTGGGTCATTTATTTTTCTGGAATTGAGCTTCAGGAGTTGCTTGTATATTTTTGAAATTAATTCTTTGTCTGTTGCTTCATTTCCTATTATTTTCTCCCATTCTGAACGCTGTCTTTTCACCTTGCTTAGAGTTTCCTTTGTTGTGCAGAAGCTTTTAATTTTCTTTAGGTCCCATTTGTTTATTTTTGCTTTTATTTCCATTATTCTGGAAAATGGGTCATAGAGGCTCCTGCTGTGATTTATGTCAGAGAGTGTTTTGCCTATGTTTTCCTCTAGGAGTTTCATAGTTTCTGGTCTTACATTTAGATCTTTAATCCATTTTGAGTTTATTTTTGTGTATGGTGTTAGAAAGTGTTCTAGTTTCATTCTTTTACAGTGGTTGACCAGTTTTCCCAGCACCACTTGTTAAAGAGATTGTCTTCAAGCCATTGTATATTCTTGCCTCCTTTGTCAAAGATAAGGTGTCCATAGGTGTGTGCATTTATCTCTGGGCTTTCTATTCTGTTCCATTGATCTATATTTCTGTCTTTGTGTCAGTACCATACTGTCTTGATGACTGGCTTTGTAGTAGAGCCTGAAGTCAGGCAGGTTGATTCCTCCAGTCCATTCTTCTTTCTCAAGATTGCTTTGGCTATTTGAGGTTTTTTGCATTTCCATACAAATTGTGAAATTATTTCTTCTAGTTCTGTGAAAAATACTGTTGGTAGCTTGATAGGGATTGCATTGAATCTATAGATTGCTTTGGGTAGTATACTCATTTTCACCATATTGATTCTTCCTATCCATGTACTCAGTACTTTTCTCCATGTATTAGTGTCCTCTTTGATTTCTTTCATCAGTGTTTTATAGTTTTCTATATATAGGTCTTTAGTTTCTTTTTGTAGATATATTCCTAAGTATTTTATTATTTTCGTTGCAATGGTGATGGAATTGTTTCCTTAATTTCTCTTTCAATTTTCTCATTATTACTGTATAGGAATGTGAGGGATTTCTGTGTGTTGATTTAATATCCTGCAACTTTACTATATTCATTGATTAGCTCTAGTAATTTTCTGATGGAGTCTTTAGGGTTTTCTATGTAGAGGATCATGTCATCTGCAAACAGTGAGAGTTTTACTTCCTCTTTTCCAGTTTGGATTCCCTTTATTTCTTCTTCTCTGATTGCTGTGGCCAAAACTTCCAGAACTATGTTGAATAGTAGTGGTGAAAGTGGGCACCCTTGTCTTGTTCCTGACTTTAGGGAAAATGCTTTCAATTTTTCACCATTGCGGGTAATGTTTGCTGTGGGTTTGTCATATATAGCTTTTATTATGTTGAGGTATGTTCCTTCTATTCCTGCTTTCTGGAGAGTTTTTTTTTTCTTTTTATCATAAATGGATGTTGAATTTTGTCAAAGGCCTTCTCTGCATCTATTGAGATAATCATATGGCTTTTATTTTTCAATTTGTTAGTGTGGTGAATTACATTGATTGATTTGCAGATATTGAAGAATCCTTGCATCCCTGGGATAAAGCCCGCTTGGTCATGGTGTATGATCTTTTTAATGTGTTGTTGGATTCTGATTGCTAGAATTTTGTTGAGGATTTTTGCATCTATGTTCATCAGTGATATTGGCCTGTAGTTTTCTTTTTTTGTAGCATCTTTGTCAGGTTTTGGTGTTAGGATGATGGTGGCCTCATAGAATGAGTGTGGAAGTTTACTTTCCTCTGCAATTTTATGGAAGAGTTTGAGTAGGATAGGTGTCAGCTCTTCTCTAAATTTTTGGTAGAATTCAGCTGTGAAGCCGTCTGGACCTGGGCTTTTGTTTGCTGGAAGATTTCTGATTACAGTTTCAATTTCTGTACTTGTGATGGGTCTGTTAAGATTTTTTATTTCTTCCTGGTTCAGTTTTGGAAAGTTGTACTTTTCTCAGAATTTGTCCATTTCTTCCACGTTGTCCATTTTATTGGCATATAATTGCTGATAGTAGTCTCTTATGATCCTCTGTATTTCTGTGTTGTCTGTTGTGATCTCTCCATTTTCATGTCTAATTTTATTGATTTGATTTTTCTCCCTTTGTTTCTTGATGAGTCTGGCTAATGCTTTGTCAATTTTATTTATCCTCCCAAAGAACCAGCTTTTGGCTTTGTTGATTTTTGCTATGGTCTCTTTTGTTTCTTTTGCATTTATTTCTGCCCTATTTTTTTTTTTTTTATGATTTCTTTCCTTCTACTAACCATGGGGTTCTTCATTTCTTCCTTTTCTAGTTGCTTTAGGTGTAGAGTTAGGTTATTTATTTGACTTTTTTCTTGTTTGTTGAGGTAAGCCTGTATTGCTATGAATCTTCCCCTTAGCAGTGCTTTTACAGTGTCCCACAGGTTTTGGGTTGTCGTGTTTTCATTTTCATTCATTTCTATGCATATATTGATTTCTTTTTTGATTTCTTCTGTGATTTGTTGGTTATTCAGCAGCGTGTTATTCAGCTTCCATATGTTGGAATTTTTAGTAGGTTTTCTCCTGTAATTGAGATCTAATCTTACTGCATTGTGGTCAGAAAAGATCCCTGGAATGATTTCAATTTTTTGAATTTACTAAGGCTTGATTTATGGCCTAGGATGTGGTCTATGCTGGAGAAGGTTCTGTGTGTGCTTGAGAAAAAGTTGAAATTCATTGTTTTGGGGTGAAATGTCCTATAGATATCAATTAGGTCTAACTGGTCTATTGTGTCATTTAAAGTTTGTGTTTCTTTGTTAATTTTCTGTTTAGTTGATCTGTCCATAGGTGTGAGTGGGGGTATTAAAGTCTCCCGCTATTATTGTGTTATTGTTAATTTCCCCTTTCATACTTGTTAGCATTTGTTTTACATATTGCGGTGCTCCTATGTTGGGTGCATATATATTTATAATTGTTATATCTTCTTCTTGGATTGATCCTTTGATCATTATGTAGTGGCCTTCTTTGTCTCTTTTCACAGCCTTTGTTTTAAAGTCTATTTTATCGGATATGAGTATTGCCACTCCTGCTTTCTTTTGGTCTCTATTTGCATGGAATATCTTTTTCCAGCCCTTCGCTTTCAGTCTGTATGTGTCCCTTGTTTTGAGGTGAGTCTCTTGTAAGCAGCATATAGAGGGGTCTTCTTTTTGTATCCATTCAGCCAGTCTTTGCCTTTTGGTTGGGGCATGCAACCATTTACGTTTAAGGTAATTATTGATAAGTATGATCCCATTACCATTTACTTTATTATTTTGGGTTCGGGTTTATACACCCTTTTTGTGTTTCCTGTCTAGACAATATCCTTTAGCATTTGTTGGAGATCTGGTTTGGTGGTGCTGAATTCTCTCAGCTTTTGCTTGTCTGTAAAGCTTTTGATTTCTCCGTCATATTTGAATGAGATCCTTGCTGAGTACAGTAATCTGGGCTATAGGTTATTTTCTTTTATCACTTTACGTATGTCTTGCCATTCCCTCCTGGCCTGAAGAGTTTCTATTGAAAGATCAGCTGTTATCCTTATGGGATTCCCCTTGTGTGTTATTTGTTGTTTTTCCCTTGCTGCTTTTAATATTTGTTCTTTGTGTTTGATCTTTGTTAATTTGATTAATATGAGTCTTGGGGTGTTTCACCTTGGGTTTATCCTATTTGGAACTCTCTGGGTTTCTTGGACTTGGGTGACTATTTCCTTCCCCATTTTAGGGAAGTTTTCAAATATTATCTCCTCAAGGATTTTCTCATGGTCTTTCTTTTTGTCTTCTTCTGGGACTCCTATAATTTGAATGTTAGAGCATTTCATATTGTCCTGGAGGTCTCTGAGATTGTCCTCATTTCTTTTAATTCGTTTTTCTTTTTTCCTCTCTGATTCATTTATTTCTACCATTCTATCTTCTATTTCACTAATCCTATATTCTGCCTCCGTTATTCTACTATTTGTTGCCTCCAGAGTGTTTCTGATCTCATTTATTGCGTTATTCATTATATATTGACTCTTTTTTATTTTTTCTAGGTCCTTGTTAAACCTTTTTTGCATCTTCTCAATCCTTGTCTCCAGACTATTTATCTGTGATTCCATCTTGATTTCAAGATTTTGGATCATTTTCACTATCAATATTCAGAATTCTTTGTCAGGTAGATTCCTTATCTCTTCCTCTTTTGTTTGGTTTGGTGTGCATTTCTCCTGTTCCTTTATCTGCTGAGTATTCGTCTGTCTCTTCATCTTGGTTATATTGCTGTATTTGGGGTAGCCTTTCTATATTCTGGGAATTTGTGGAGTTCTCTTTATTATGGAGCTTCCTTACTGTGGGTGGGGTTGTATCAGTGGCTTGTCAAAGTTTCCTGGTTAGGGAGGATTGTGTTGGAGTTCCTGTGGGTGGAGCTGGGTTTCTTCTCTCTGGAGTGCAATGGAGTGACCAGTAATGGGTTATGAGACATCAGTGGTTTTGGAGTAACTTTGAGCTGCCTGTATATTGAAGCTCAGGGGTGTGTTCCTGTGTTGCTGGAGAATTTGCATGGTATGTCTTGCTCTGGAACTTGTTGACCCTTGGGTGGAGCTTGGTTTCAGTGTAGGTATGGAGGCGTTTGATGAGCTCCTATTGATTAATGTTCCCTGCATTCAGGAGTTCTCTGATGTTCTCAGGCTTTGGACTTAAGCCTCCTCCTTCTGGTTTTCAGTTTTATTTTTACAGTAGCCTCTAGACTTCTCCATCTATACAGCACTGAGGATAAAACATCTAGGTTAAAGATGAAAAGTTTCTCCACATTGAGGGACACCCAGAGAGGTTCACTGAGTTACATGGAGAAGAGAAGAGGGAGGGGTAGTTAGAGGTGACTGGAATGAGATGCGGTGAGATCAAAAGAGGAGAGAGCAAGCTAGCCAGTAATCACTTCCTTATGTGCGCTCCACAGTCTGGACTGCTCAGAGGTACTCACGGAGTTATACAGGGAAGAGGAGAGGGAGGAAGTAGACAGAGCTGGCCAGGAGAATAAAAGAGGGAAATGAAAAGGAGAGAGACAAATCCAGCCAGTAACCAGTTCCTTAGGTGTTCTCCACCATCTGGAACACACAGAGATTCACAGAGTTGGATAGAGAAGAGAAGGGGGAGGGAAAAGACAGAGGTCACCTGGTGGAGAAAAAGGAGAGTCCAAAGGAGGAGAGAGTGGTCAAGCCAGTAATCTCGCTCTCGGGTAAAATTGGGTAGTGAAGTTTGGGTTTTTAAATGTACAAAATTGACAACAAAAACCAAAAAGCAAAGATTAAAAATCTAGAGTAGAGGTTGGATTTTCAAAAATACAATATTAAAGAAAAGAAGAAGAAGGAAAAAAGAAAAAGAAAAAAAAAAACAAGAAAACAAACAAAAAAAACCAAAGCCACAAGAATTATTAAAAAACACCAACAACAACCACACAAAGACTATATATGGTGTTTGCTTTAAAAAATAGTCTTTTTTTTGAAAAGTAATAGTAGGTTATAGAAATAAAAATTAGAGGAGAAATAGAGGACTTAACAATTTTTAAAAGTTAGAAAAAAAAAAAAAGAAGAAGAAGAAAAAGAAAAGAAGAAAAAACAACCCCGCAATAGCATCATCAACAACAACAACAACAAAAATAAAACAAAACAAAAAGGAATGATTGTAAAAATAGTAAAGATATATCTGGTCCTTTCTCTGGTGTTGTGGGCAGTGTGGGGTCACTTCCAGGGCGGTTACCTCTGTTTAACTTCTTCTGTTTGCTGGTCTCTTCAGTGTCTGATTTCCGTCCTGACATGGGGGGGTGGTGGTGGACACTTTTTTTTTTAGGCTCAATTTTTCAGTTGCGCTGTGGGGAGGGAGGGATGCTGCAAACAAATAGCACTGTCGTGTGCATGCAGTGTCTCGGCCCCTCTGGGCCTGTCCCTGCTCGCGGCGCACAAACCACTCCGCTCTACAATGGTTAGCCGGGAACCGTCTGAGGCCGGCCCTAGGCTGCATGCACCTCCCCGGTCTAAGCCGCTCAGGTTCATCACTCAGGTAGCCCTCAGAGGTGCAGATTTGGTTGGGACTGTGTTTTGTGCCCTTCCCAGGTCCGAGTATCTCAGCTGTTTGGCGAGCGTGGTCACTGTGACTTGTCGCCTTTCTTGTCTCTGCTGCTCAGTTTTCTGGGTGTACTGCTGGCACCCCTTGTGAGGCAGATGGTGACTGTCCAGCACCCCCAGAAGTCTTAGCAAAGAAGCCTGCTTGCAGTTTGGTAGGTAAAGTCTCTGCAGAGCTACGATTGCCCCTTTCCAGCCCTTACGGCTCTGGCTGCCTGTCCCCGGCGGGGGATGGTCTGCAGCTGGCTATTTCCGTTCCGTCCTTTGTTCTGTGCATGGTCCTAGCGGTGTCTTATGTTCAAGCTTTTCCCGTGGTAGCTATCCCACAGTCTGGTTTGCTAGCCCAAGTTAGTTCGTTCTGGTTACGCGCAGGGTATTCCTGCCCGATTCTTAAAAAGCACTGCAGCCCGTGCCTCCCGTGCCTCCCTGCCCTGCCCCCACTTGCTAGTGGTGGATGCAGGCGTCTGTGCTGCTTTTCCACTGGAGGAGTTACTGTTGGGCTTTTAATCTGTTGGTTTTAATTATTTATTTATTTTTCCTTCCTGTTATGTTGCCCTCTGTGCTTCCAAGGCTCGCCACAGACTCGGCAGGGAGAGTGTTTCCTGGTGTTTGGAAACCTCTCTTCTTAAAATTCCCTTCCCGGGACGGGCTTCCCGTCCCAGGACGGAGCTCCCTCCCCACCTCCTTTGTCTCTTTTTTCATCTTTTATATTTTTTCCTACCTGTTTTTGAAGACAATGATCTGCTTTTCTGGGTGCCTGATGTCCTCTGCCAGCATTCAGAAGTTGTTTTGTGGAGTTTGCTCAGCGTTGAAATGTTCTTTTGAGGAATTTGTGAAGGAGAAAGTGGTCTCCCCGTCCTATTCCTCTGCCATCTTAGGACCGCCCCCAGTATGTTGCCTTTTAATTTTGTTGATTGTTTCCTTCACTGTGCAGAGGCTTTTTAGTATGATGTAGTATTTTTGCTTTTGTTAGTTTTGCTTTTGGTATCAGATTCAAAAACAATTGTCACCAAGATTAGGAGTTACTACCTAAATTTTTCTTCTAAGAATTTTATCATTTCAGGTCTTATGGGTCTTACTAATCCATTTTGGGTTAATTTTTGTGTCTAGTATAAGATAGTGGTCTAAATTAATTCTTTTGCATGTGGCTGTCGAGTTTTCCCAACATTTATTGAAAAGTCTGTCCTTTCCCCATTATATAGTCTTTTCTCCTTCATTATAAATTAATTGACATATATGCACAATGTTATTTCTGGGCTCTCTAGTCTGTTCCATTGTCTGTTTCATGCCAACACTGTACTTTTTAAATTACTATAGCTTTATAATATAGCTTGAAATCAGGAAAGATGTTGCCTCCATCCAGCTTTATTCTCCTTTCTCAAGATTGCTTTGGCTATTCAGGGTCTTTTGTTGTTCCATATAAATTTTATAATTTGTGTTCTATTTCTTTGAAATATGTCATTGAAGTTTTGATAGGGATTGTAGTAAATCTGTAGATTGCGTTGGGTAATATGCACATTTTAACAATATCAATTCTTCTAATCCATGAGCACAGAATATATTTCCATTCATTTGTATCTTCCATTTATTTCATTAATATTTTGTAGTTTTCAACATACAGGTCTTTATCTTTTGGTTAAATTTATTCCTAGGTGTTTATTCTTCTTGATGCAATTGTAAATGGGATTGTTTTCTTAGTTTCTCTGTCTGATAACGTGTTATTCGTGTAAAAAGGCACAACAGCTCTTTGCATAATGGATTTGATTTAGGTCGTAGCTGAATGGCCTAGTTTCTTCAATTTAAGTCTGAATTTTGCAATAAGGAGCTCATGATCTTGAGTGTCCCTTGGATTTTCAGCAAGGAGATCAAACTAGTCAATCATAGGGAAAATCAACCCCAAATATTCACTGGAAGGACTGATGCTCAAGCTGAAGCTCTAATACTTTGGCTACCCGATGTAAAGAGCTGACTCAGTGGAAAAGACCCTGATGCTGGGAAAGACTGAGGGCAAGAGGAGAAAGGGATGACAGAGGATGAGATGGTTGGATGGCATCACCTACTCAATAGATTTGAGTTTGAACAAACTCTGGGAGATAGTGAAGGACAAGGAAACCTGGCATGCTGCCATTCATGGGATTGCAGAGTCGGACATGACGGAGCGACTGAACAAACTTTTTGCGTATTTTGTATCCTGTAATGTTAGTGAATTTGTTTCTTAGTTATAACTTAAAAAAAAAAAAAGATCTAAGGTTTTCATTGGAGAAGGCAATGGCACGCCACACCAGTACTCTTGCCTGGAAAATCCCATGGATGTAGGAGCCTGGAAGGCTGAAGTCCATGGGGTGGGTGAGGGTCAGACAAGACTGAGTGAGTTCACTTTCACTTTTCACTTTCATGCATTGGAGAAGGAAATGGCAACCCACTCCAGTATTCTTGCCTGGAGAATCCCAGGGACAGGGGAGCCTGATGGGCTGCCATCTATGGGGTCGCACAGAGTCGGATACAACTGAAGCAACTTAGCAGCAACAGCAAGGTTTTCATGTTATCATTGCAAGTAGTGATAGTTTTACCTCTTCCTTTTTAGCATGCATGCCGTTTATATCTTTTTCATGCCTAATTGTTGTGGCTAGAACTTCCTTCCTTCCTTTCCGTTTTTTTGTTTTTTCTTTCTTTCTTTTTTTTTTTGCTTTTTGTCTTTTTTAAATTAAGGTGTAGTTGATTTACAATATTATATTAATATTAGTTTTATGAATACAACATAATAATTCAAAATTTTTATAAACCTAGATAGCATCTTCAAAAGCAGAGACATTATTTTGCTGGCAAAGGTCCCTATAGTCAAAGTTATGATTTTTCCAGTAGTCATGTATGGTTGTGAGAGTTGGACCATAAAGAAGGCTGAGTGCTGAAGAATTGATGCTTTTGAATTGTGGTGTTGGAAAAGACTCTTGAGAGTCTTTTGGACTTCAAGGAGATAAAACCAATCAATTCTAGAGGAAATCAATCCTGAATATTCATTGGTGGGACTGATGCTGAGGCTGAAGCTCCAATACTTTGGTCATCTGATGAAAAGAGCTGACTCATGGGAAAAGACCCTGATGCTGGGAAAGATTGAAGGTAGGAGGAGAAGAGGATGACAGAGGATGGGATGGTTGGATGGCATCACTGACTCAATGGACATGAGTTTGAGAGGGAGATCACCATTTCTGGGAGATGGTGAAGGACAGGGAAGCCTGGCATGCTGCAGTCCATGTGGTTGCAAAGAGTTGGAAACGACTGAGCGACTGAACAAAACAACAATATAGTATTTAAAGTTATCATTAAGTATTGGCTATACTCTCTGTTCTCTACAATATATACTTGAAACTTATTTATTTTGTGCATAGTAGTTTGTATCACTTAATCCCCTACCCCTATGTTGCCCTTGCCCCACTGGTAACTAGTAGTTTGTTCTCTGTGAGTCTATACCAGGAGCTGACTGTGGCTCAGATCATGAACTCCTCATTACCAAATTCAGACTCAAATTGAAGAAAGTGGGGAAAACCGCTAGACCATTCAGGTATGACCTAAATCAAATCCCTTATGATTATACAGTGGAAGTGAGAAATAGATTTAAGGGCCTAGATCTGATAGATAGAGTGCCTGATGAACTATGGACAGAGGTTCATGACACTGTACAGGAGACAGGGATCAAGACCATCCCCATGGAAAAGAAATGCAAAAAAGCAAAATGGCTGTCTGGGGAAGCCCTACAAATAGCTGTGAAAAGAAGAGAAGCAAAAAGCCAAGGAGAAAAGGAAAGATATAAGCATCTGAATGCAGAGTTCCAAACAATAGCAAGAAGAGATAAGAAAGCCTTCTTCAGCGATCAATGCAAAGAAATAGAGGAAAAGAACAGAATGGGAAAGACTAGAGATCTCTTCAAGAAAATTAGAGATACCAAGGGAACATTTCATGCAAAGATGGGCTTGAAGCAGAAGATATTAAGAAGAGGTGGCAAGAATACACAGAAGAACTGTACAAAAAGATCTTCATGACCTGGATAATCACAATGGTGTGATCACTCATCTAGAGCCAGACATCCTGGAATGTGAAGTCAAGTGGGCCTTAGGAAGCATCACTACGAGCAAAGCTAGTGGAGGTGATGGAATTCCTGTTGAGCTATTTCAAATCCTGAAAGATGATGCTGTGAAAGGGCTTCACTCAATATGCCAGCAAATTTGGAAAACTCAGCAGTGGCCACAGGACTGGAAAAGGTCAGTTTTCATTCCAATCCCAGGAAAGGCAATGCCAAAGAATGCTCAAACTACCACACAATTGCACTCATCTCACATGCTAGTAAAGTAAGGCTCAAAATTCTCCAAGCCAGGCTTCAGCAATACGTGAACTGTGAACTCCCTGGTGTTCAAGCTGGTTTTAGAAAAGGCAGAGGAACCAGAGATCAAATTGCCAACATCTGCTGGATCATCAAAAAAGCAAGAGAGTTCCAGAAAAACATCTATTTCTGCTTTATTGACTATGCCAAAGCCTTTGACTGTGTGGATCACAATAAACTGTGGAAAATTCTGAGAGGAATGGGAATACCAGACCACCTAACTTGCCTCTTGAGAAATCTGTATGCAGGCCAGGAAGCAACAGTTAGAACTGGACATGGAACAACAGACTGGTTCCAAATAGGAAAAGGAGTATGTCAAGGCTGTATATTGTCACCCTGCTTAATTAACTTCTATGCAGAGTACATCATGAGAAACACTGGACTGGAAGAAACACAAGCTGGACTCAAGATTGCCAGGAGAAATATCAATAAACTCAGATATGCAGATGACAGCACCCTTATGGCGGAAAGTGAAGAGGAGCTAAAAAGCCTCTTGATGAAAGTGAAAGAGGAGAGTGAAAAAGTTGGCTTAAAGCTCAACATTCAGAAAATGAAGATCATGGCATCCAGTACCATCACTCCATGGGAAATAGATGGAGAAACATTGCAAACAGTGTCAGACTTAATTTTTTGGGCTCCAAAATCACAGCTGATGTTGATTGCAGCCATGAAATTAAAAGATGCTTACTCCTTGGAAGAAAAGTTATGACCAAACTAGATAGCATATTCAAAAGCAGAGAGATTACTTTGCTGACTAAGGTCCGTCTAGTCAAGGCTATGGTTTTTCCAGTAGTCATGTATGGATATGAGAGTTGGACTGTGAAGAAGGCTGAGTGCCGAAGAATTGATGCTTTTGAATTGTGGTGTTGGAGAATACTCTTGAGAGTCCCTTGGACTGCAAGGATATCCAACCAGTCCATTCTGAAGGAGATCAACCCTGGGATTTCTTTGCAAGGACTGATGCTAAAGCTGAAACTCCAGTATTTGGGCCACCTCATGCGAAGAGTTGACTCATTGGAAAAGACTGTGATGCTGGGAGGGATTGGGGGCAGGAGGAGAAGGGGACGACCAAGTATGAGATGGCTGAATGGCATCACGGACTCGATGGACTTGAGTCTGAGTGAACTCCGGGTGTTGGTGATGGACAGGGAGGCCTGGCGTGCTGCGATTCATGGGGTCGCAAAGAGTCAGACACTGAGGAATGGAATTGCTAGATTATATGGTAATTGTATTTTTAATTTTTTGAGGAAACTCCCTACTGTTTTTCATAGTAACTGTACCAATTTACATTCCCACCAACAGTGGACAATTGTTACCTTTTCTCCACATCCTTGTCAACATTTATTTGTGGATTTTCTGATGATAGCCATTCTGACAGGTGTAAGGTCATAGCTCATTGTGCTTTTTATTTGCATGTCCCTGATGATGAGTGATGTTGAAAATCTTTTCATGTGCCTGTTGGACATCTGTGTTTCTTTTTTGGAAAAATGTTTATTCAGGTATTCTGCCCATTTTTTAAGTTGGGTTGTTTTTTGATATTGAGTTGTATAAACTGTTTATATATTTTGAATATTAACCCCTTGTTGGTCATCTGATTTGCAAATATTTTCTCCCATTCAGTAGGTTGTCGTTTTTATTGTTATTGATGTTTTCTCTTGTGGTGCAAAAGCTTTTAAGTTTAATTTGGCCCCAATATAATTAGAATAATTCTTCCATTCATTAGCTCATGAAATTGCCTAGCCCATAAAAGCTAACCACACCACATTTTGAGGTTACTCTTGCCCTCTGTGATAGCCCATACCCTTCTCTATGGAGTGTGTTTCTCTCTAAATAAATCCACTTCTTACCTATTACTTTGTCTGTCACTGAATTCTTTCTGTGATAAGACATCAAGAACCTGAGCTTCATTAAGTCCTGAAACCAAGTATGTTATCTCAGTTGGAAAGACCATGAGTTTTGGCCAGATTTGAGCCTTGGGCACATGGGTTAGAGTCCCAAACTGGGTTTTGACCAGATTTGAGTCCCAGCCATGTGGGTTCAAGTCCCAACCTGAGGTGAATGATTTCAGTGCTACTAACAGTGATTTTGTCTGTGGCTAATTATCTATACAGTTAAAATTTTCAACAATGAGAAAGTATTCATTCTTAGTAAGAAATGCATATAAATTATTATTAATTTTAAAAAGAACTCTCTCTTTCTAAAAGAAAGAATTTCAAAAGAAAAAATTCTTATTCTGAGGATGTTAATCCTTTGTGCAAGTGAGCATCAAGGTCTAGAAGGCTAGTCCATTCAGCTGTAGGCCACTGGTTTTTTTTTGCAGGAAAAGTGATTTTTTTGTGTGTGGTAGCATACGAATTTCTGTTATTTTATGTGAATCATCATTGTTGATATAATTCATATAGGAATTAACAAAATAATTAAGTGCTTTATTTTCCTTATTGTCTCAATCTTTTCTTGTTTCAGTTACCTCCTGTGGTTAATTCAGCTTGCCCAGTTTAGATTTTTCTTTTGTTGATAAATGAAGCCACCAAACAGTTTTCCATTCTCAAATCCCTGTGGGGAAAAGAAAGTCAAAACAGAATGTGCTTTCCTTTAGATTATCCTCTCATTTTGATACAGACCTCAAAAGACCAGAAAAAAGGAATTTTTCCAAAACATTTTACTTAGATCTAATTTAAGATTATAAAATGTAGAAATACAGCAAATCCCCTACCTATGTATGAATTCTAAGAACATGTTTGTAAGTCCAATTTGTTCATAAGTCCAACAAAGTTATCCTAGATACGCACCTAACACAATTGGCTATACAGTACTGTACTGCAATAGGTTTATAATATTTTTTCACACAAATAATACATAAAAAACACATACAAAATAAAGAAAACATTTTCATCTTACAGTGCAGTACCTTGAAAAATATAGTAGTACCAGCTACATCACTGCTGCTTTTACACTTGCTTCCGGACATCCTGGGTTCAAAATAAAGATACTGTACTACTATACTCTATATAGTAGTGTACAGTAAAGTACACAAAAGTACAATCACTGTAGACAAGCATGCCCATGACCATGTATGCCAGACATTTGAACTAACTCATGTGATTGGATGTGTGAACACACATTAGCAGTTTTTAAAGTTTGCAACTTCAAGGTTCATATGTAGGGGACTTACTGTAATTAATACTTGACTTTTCATAATAAAAATATATATTCATTTTGCAAATTGCAAGAGATGAATTTCTCTGGTAATCCTATATAATCTTATTTCACAAAACTAACATTGATGTCAACATTTTTGTCCCTCAAAATAAATGTTTGAGGGTCTTGCTTTCTGTGTGGAGGTAGAGCGGGGAGCAGGGAGTAGTGGTTACTTCATGTAGTTCTGTAGAGCATGAAGCATGAGAAAAGGGTAGTGGAGAACCAGGCAGAAAGCCTTATCCATTAGCTTTCTCTCTTTTTCTTCATAGGTGCTAATATATCACCTGCCCAGTACTCTTTTATTGCTGTGGTCATGGATATGTCAGCAGCAGTGTGGTTTGGAGAAAGTTGAAAGTCTGAGCAGGACTGTCTCTGAAATATCAGCTTGTAGCCTAAGATTCACTGAAACTACTAAATACGTCTGTTAGGATTACCCAGATCATTGATCAGAGACAAACTTAAAGATTAATATGAACTCATCTGTACCTCAGTGTCCTTATTTGTAAAATGAGAATAATTGAATCATTTGGGGAATAAAATGAGACAATACAAGTAAAATACTTATAAAAATATGTATCATATAGTGCTCACCTAATAGTAATAACTATTATTGTTATTACTATGTGGTTCTTGGGCATTATGTGGGTGAGATGAATAAATGTGGAACCATGGAAAAGAAAGCGAATTAGGTAATACTTGGAAATGGGGTAACCAAAATGAGAAGAATACAGTTTTGTTTGCTATCTGAGAAACTTAACATGAAATTTATATTTTCAAAGAGAAAAGAAGACATTTATACCTTTGTACATTCCTGCAATCAGAGTTCACATATTCATGCACCATCTTCTCAAATGACATTTCTTCTTAGTCCCAGGAAAGACCACTGTAGTTCAAGCCTCAGATAATTACTTAGGGATCAATACTGGCTTCCTCTAGTGGCTCAGTCGGTAAAGAATTTTCCTGCAATGCTGGAAACCAGGGTTCAATCCCTGAGTTGGGAAGATCCCCTGGAAAAGGAAATGACAAACCACTCCAGTATTCTTGCCTGGAGAATTTCGTGAACAGAGGAGCTTGGCAGGCTACAGACCATGAGGTCACAAAGAGTCAGACAGGACTGAGTGACTAACACTTTCATTAACAAGGAAGTGGAGGCCAGTCTTAAAATCCCAAGGATTAGGTAAATAATTCTTTTCATTAAGGGAACACCCAGGGGAGGGAGGTTTGCATTATAATTAGTATCATAATTGTTATTGTGGGAGAGGAACTGATATGAGCTGAATATTGGAAGCTGTGTTCATTAGTTGAGTGAGACATTCTGAGGGTCAGGGATGATTGGAGGGGTGTTCAGGAAACAGAGTGGTGTGGGCAAAAGCAGACAGGCATGAGAGAACAGTAGGCTTGAAAAAAAGCAGTTTGAGTCCTTTTGTGATGCTTGAACATACAGTGTAAGAAGAGATGGCAGAGGGGGAAAAAAAGTCAGACAGGCAGGGAAAAATCAGATTTCTTGTGGTCTTGTAGACCATAGCAAGAAATCTGGGCTTTCCTTTGATAATTAATAAGGGATTATGGCTGAAGACGCAAGAGTGGGAGACTAGAAGAGTATAGCAAGAAGCCAGATAAGGAATGATGGAAGGTAAAACTAAGAAGTATCAGTGGGGATTGTAAGGAAGATGAGGATACAAGACAAGGTAAGAATCTATAACTTGAGGTAGTTACAACAAAAAAGTAAAGTGCACATGATCTTCCAATCAAAGCTTTTATTTATGTTTTACAAAGTTACTTAAAATATGTAGTCATAGTTGGTTATACATTTAACTATTTGTTTTTATTGATAATAATAGATGACATGAAATAAGGACTTTCCCAGAAAGTAGATCAAGAGTATTGTTGGATCTATAGCCCTGAAATCTGGCGGAGATGCCAAGCTTCTGAAACTTTACTTCTATCTTAGAGGTCAGTACTGGTCTAGGAAGGTCCTAGATAACCTGATAAAATATGGGTCTGGTGCAGAATGAAATCTTTAACTTCTAAAATTAGGATTCACGCTCTAAATTAGGTAACTCAGCTTCAGGTATTTCTCAAACTTAGGAGTTCTAATAGTGTTGAGAGATCTATGCACCAGTCACTGGTATAGAAGAGTTCCACAGAATCCTATAAATTCTGGAACAAACAGTATCCACAGGTGTAACTTAAGTATACCCCATGGTTTATATTTTCTAAGCCATGTTGCATTGCCCTGACAGGTAGGTTTGCTGTGTGACACCAAACTTGTCATTTGCTGGATCTCTTTGTCCTCCTTGAGTATCAAAATTCCATTCTGAGATAACCTTTTCCTATGCTAGTTAAGGGTTTCTTACAAATTAAAGAGTTACAGCAGCCACCCAAATATTTTGGGAAGCAACCCACAACCAAAGCATCAATAATAAAACTCAGGTCAACTTCCTATATATCAATCAAAGCACCAAATCCAAAAAAAGGTCAAGGATGTAAAAAATGACCGTTACATTTTATACACTAAATAGTTTTTAGTTATTGTTTTTGAAAAAGTATCAGAGGACATAGAAACCTTCAAACAGTTAAAATAAATAGAAATTTAAAAAGTTTATTCAGACTTTAGTGAACACTCAGATATTTGTTTATTGCAGATCTATGTTATTACACATTTCACTTTTTGTGATTATAAATACATGTTAAATGTAGGAGTACATGTGATCTATACTATATTCCTAGCCCTACTCAATATGTAGCTGTATCTTAAATATAAAATTATGCTAAAGTGAAATATAAAAAGATTATTATTCATAACATAAAGTAGAAGTGCTCATTCCTTTTAGCATACTATCTTGTAAATAATGCAATTAATTAAAAGACTGGCCTTGGTTCAAGAGAAAAGCTTGATGAAAATAGATATAAAAATCAACAAAGACTTCAGAACTTCTCAAAAAGAAATCTGAAACCCCGAATCATCATTCACAATTTCTTATTAATTATAATTTGAGATAAATTCCCAGTTACTTCTAGATTATAGATACATCTCCCCAGTGACATCTTGTACAGATAGACAAGGAAGGGAAAAAAAGGAGGCAATTTTTGAAAGTCACTGGAGGATAAAACTTAAGAGGTACATTTGGTTTCCTGTTCTAGAAGTCTGAGAAAAGATTACATTAAGGGGAAAAATTTGTTATTTTACTAAAGCCATTAAAAGATAATTCAGGGAGATCTTTTAAGCCAAGTAGCCATATTGATAACATGTATTCCACTCTCACGTTTAAGACACAAAGGTCTCCATTTCTCTAAAGGAACTGCTTTTTCCACATGACCCATTCTCTCTCTTGCCTTGGAGCCAAGTAATTGGAACCCTAAACACACGGCGGAGCTTCTGTTGGAACTTGTTTCCAACAAAACAATATAGAAAGGGATTAATGCAGCTGTTGGTGAATCCCAGGAGAATGGCAAAAGGAAGTGCCAGGTCAATGACTGCTATAACTTCACAGCTATTAATGACACCCATCCAAGCTAGAGCATCCAGGAAGGTCAGAACATGGAAGGGAAGCCAACAAATGATGAACGCCAGAACAACAGCAGCTGCCATCTTCAGAACTTGGTCACGAGTTATTCTATTCTTCCCATAGCTATTGGTCTTCAGTAGATGTTTTCTGATTCCAAAATAACATGTTGCTATGAATATTAAAGGGATAATAAAACCAAGGATATTTTTCATTAAAGCAATCCCAGCTGACCATTGGGCATACTTCTCAGGTGGGAAAGCCATTATGCAAGCATTCACCCCTAAATATTCAATTGTTCTGACATCCCGGAAATAAAACGTTGGCAATGAGGACAGACAAGCCATACACCAAACAAGGGGAACTATATAAGATGCTTGCCAGGGATTTCTTCTTTGAGACAGAAACGGGTAAATGACAGATTGGTACCTATCAACACTCATGCAGGTGATAAAAAAAATGCTTGCAAACATGTTCAGGGTCAGGAAAGAACCAAAAACTTTGCACATTACAGGTCCAAAGATCCAGTCATATCTATGAGAATAATAGGTTGCCCAGAGAGGAAGAGTAGCCAAAAGAAGTAAGTCAGCCACAGCTAGGTTGAAGATGTAAATGCTGGAAACCTTCTTAGGACCTTTTTGACAACAAAACAGTGTAACCACAATAGTATTGACAAGAAATCCAACCCCAAAAATAATGTAATAGAGAACAGGAATTGCATCTAAATGCTTATCTGATGGCTTATGTGAGCAATTAAAGGTAGACTCATTGCCGGAAATGTTCACAAATCCAACGTGAAGACTGCTGGTAATGTTTTTGCTGATGGTGGCAAGGGAGAAGTCGGCCTTCATGTTGATTGAAATGTCAGCAGCTCCTAAGTTTTACACCTTCTGGGGGACAAAAAAGAACTTGTAGAACACATACAGAATTTAAGATATTATCAAGTTGTTAGTATTATAAAAGTTTGTTGAAAGCAAAAAAATGTAGGCAATTATAGAAAATATTGGGAAACAAGTATGCCTTCTGAAATAAGAATGGACTTGTTGAAGAAGAGAAGAGAATTCTCTCAATAACATCAAGAAATTAAGATATTCTGGCATCAAGACTGAAAATTCTAAGCAAAACTACTTTTTGCCCTTCTTTTCTATTGTCAAAAAGGTTAAAGAAAATTAATATTTCAAAAGGTTAGCTAGAATAGGAAATATGTGAAACAAATAAGAAGAAACTAAGAAATAAGAAAGTTAGCATTTCAAAAACACATGAGCACATATCTCACTCTGTATACTTTCTAGAAACGACACCACTGCCTACTATTGCATAGAGAAATGCCTTATTCAACTAACTAATTATATACAAATCATTCCAGCTATGGAGAAATAAGTAAAATAAACTATGGAAAAAATAAGTAAGTGTACAAAAGACTTAAAGAGAATATGCAAAAGGAACATATTGGGATGGTGGGTTATGGCTGGTTTTTACTAATTAAAAATAATACCTATAGTTCTACTTTTCCATTGTTTTCACAATAATAATATAATTAAGTGGTAGTTATGGAATATGTGCATATTTTTAAAACCCCCATCACATTTTAATAGAGACTATTACTTTTACATATGGATATTTAAGTTTAATCCATATAAAAGAAAAGCTACTTCTTTTTTTAATTAGGAAAAGAAAACTAAAAAATAGCAAAATTGGATTTAGGGTCAAGTAGGAAAAACTGTGTTGTTCAATGAAATAAGAATTGAACATCAATGATTAATCATAATATAACTGTATCACTTTTTCCTTTGCTTTTTTTTTTTCAGTTTAACAGCTAAGTAGTAACAGTGCTATTTGGCTCTTGAATATTATAACCAATATTCAGATTTTTGTGATACTGTTATTTTTAATAGCAACATTATTTTAAAACAAAAAAAATTAGCTGAAGATAAACACAGTAAGGGAAAGACTATTCCTTTGGATAGTTTCAAAACACACATAAATAAACTACTCAGTGAAAATGTAATCAGCAAAGAATCTCTTAATAAACAACAAACATCACTTTCGTTTAGAGCTTTACTCTTTCATAATCTTGACTTAACAAATTAACATGAAAGAATCTAAAATAAACTTACTTGAAGACTTACTCGTTCGTGTTTAAAACTTAGTTATCATAAATCAGCTTGCTTCGTTCTTAAGTGCACCCCTGTAAGAGAAACAGTAGTTTAATAATTTAGGAATTTTGCAAAATACAGTGTTAAAATACAGGAAAAAGGGAAAGTACATCCATAAAAAATTTTTCATTTAATGTATGTTTTACTTTCCAAATAGAGTATGTATAAATTGTGCAGACCTACCTTAAAAATTCAGGCTGAAGAATGCTTTTAATTTTGTGCTTATTCGTTCCCTTAGAGTCAGGGACGTAATAGCACCAGATCTCTGGTTTCCTTCTTATATATTCCGTCTGTCCACTGGGAGTCTTCAACCTACATAATTCTAAGTCTGACTTATGAACACTTGCCAGCTTTCCAGTGGTTTTTTTTTTTTTTTTGGCTGCAAAACATTAATCTGAAATTCTTACTGTCTCCAATCATAACAGCTCATTCAAATAAATCTCAAACAAAAAAATGAAGTTTCCACAAATGTGTTAGAGAATTTTGAAGTTAGTGGCTTACTTTAAAAGAAGAATATAATTATTTGCAGAATTTTCTCTTTCTTTTACCCTGATACTGGCATTCTAAAATGAGTTAAGGAGTGGAGACTAGGGAATTTATTCTAGTAGTAGAGTTAAATTCTACCAGCATCTTTTACAACTTTCATTACTGTTTGAAAAATTTTACCCCTGTTTAATAAAAGAACAGCAGCAACTTTACTTGAATTCTAACATTTCTAAAATTTCTCCCTTTTGTTAAGCAATTTTTTTTTGGCTTTTGCTGGAGAGATAGTGACCGGAAGGATATAATTCTCATGTCTTCTAAAAGAAATATTAACAAGCAGTGTCTCCTTTCATGGGTCTCTATCATATTTGTAATTAAATGCAAAGTATACAACATCAGAAGGATTAGGCAGCTATTGCAGCCCAGATTACTGTTGTTTTTCTTTTTGTGGGGTTGAGGGTGCTTAGCCTTACATAATAAGTATAGTAGAAGCAAGAGTGACAAAAGAAAGATAAATACAGGTGATGGTAGCGATTATACCAGTTGACGATAACTCCCATTTGCCAAACACTGTGCTAAGTGCTTTATACTAATACTTTTTAATAGATAGGCAATATAGCATACCAGTGTATGTACATGGCCTCTGGGTTCCAATTACCTGGTTCACAAGCTCAGCTATACCACTTAGTAAATCCACGACTATGGCCAAGTTACTTTCCTTCTTCATGTCTCAGTTTTCTCATCTGAGAAATGGGGATGATGTTAATTACCTACATCATGGAGTTATAAGAATTAAATGAGTTGTTATGTTTAGAGTGCTTAAAAATTGTGCCTAGCACATACTAGGTACTATTATAAGCTATTAATATTACCTCCATTTAAAAAAAAATCAGCACAGTAGGGCTCACAGAGTTTAAATAACTTTTCTGAAATCACATAGGTATTAAATGGGAACATTTGATTTGAAACCAAGGCACTCTAATGTCAGCACCCACAGTCTTAACCTCCACAGTACAGGAGCAGTATTAGCTGGCCCTTTAATCTCACCCTTGTCCTGGCAAAAAGAAAACATGCAACATTTACAAAAAAGTCATTGCTGGCCATTCATAAGCTGTTACAAAAGCACTGAAGAAGGGGGGAAGAGTTTGAAGGATTGTTGCATGGGAGAAAATATTTTTCATTTTCTTCCCAAAATGGAGGAAAAATGTATGACTAGTTAACTGCAGTGAGTACAGATAACCAGAGAACCCAGGACACTTACATGAGTATAAAGGATTCCAATTATTTCTACTGATCGTATTTTTTTTTTCTGGGAGCAGTAAGAGTGCACTTAGCCAGGCTGCAGGCTGCAGGTGAAGTAAGAGGGCAGGCAGGCTCTGAGGAGGTTGCTGGGGACCTAAGTAAATGTCCCACAGAAGTAACACAGCAAAGGGAGGATGGGTTACAAAAGACAAATTACAAATGACATGAAACAAAACAGATGGCTTTTGATATTTGTCTGTTTTTTCCATTCATTTTGAAGTTGATCCTATAGTACACAGACAGATGGGATCAGCAAGAAGAGGTCACCATTGCCTGAAAAATATAGTACGATTCAAAAGTTTACACAATACTATTTCTTTCAGTAGACTGTTTGAACATGGAGCAAATGCTCCTCATATACAGACACAGCATTTTATGAAATCTCAAAATATTTTCTTCCTATGTTCTGGACAGATTCAGGTTGAGGCTCTGTCCAAATGATGGAAAACTTATGTTTGGAAAACAAATGAGGGGGCACATATGGTTATCGGCAGGAGAGTTTAAATGGGAACTGGTTTCACTCTTTGTTTAAGCCTGGTTTCTCCGTCCATTTCAAATGTTTGTTTTTACCATGTACAGGGGAATTTTCCAGGCCAGGGCCTCCTGAGTGGTCACGATGGGTCAGATTCCCACCCTGCTCTATTTCTAGCCCCCTCTCATTCCCCTTTTAAAGAAATAGCCAGGAGGTGAGCTATAAACTTTTGAGAACAAACTGCAGACTTGCCTCCGGGAGACCTGGCCTTGAACACCCCCGAGGAGTAGGAGACCTTGTCTAGAGCTTTTGTCCTTCATTACAGTAAGTTCTGACATAAATAAAGTTTAAAGAGGCACACATTTCCCAGAAGATTTAAAGGACAATTACTCTGTTTCTTTATAATATTAAGAGTAAAAATTTTCACAGGTCAAAGAAAAACTATGTAACTACAGAGAGATAAGGGAGAAAAAAAGCAAAAAGAAAAGGAAAAGCAAAAGAATAATAATATTGATACCACTTGAAGTGAAAAACATAGCATATTATTGATTCAGTAAAGAACTCCAAATTAAGCCAACAATGTAAATACACTTGAGAGTCAAATAAATGTCAGTCAGGAGGAACAATACAACACAAAAAAATTCACTCTCCTCGGGGCAGAGAGTAATTTTTTCTGCTGGAAGATTGACTTTAAAGCCCCAGGTCATTTGAATAAATTATGTAGCTCTTCAGGACAAGTGCAGCTTGGCTAGCAGAATTAAACAATGGTAAATCACACTGAATTATCTTTTTTCTAGTGAATACTTTTCATTTATTGTGAGATTACTTAACACTAAAATTTAATGGGCCAGTTTTTTTAAAAAAAGAGGAAGTTCTCCAGAGAAATTTCTCCTCTGCTAAAAATCTCAGAAAGAAAATCTTGTCTGTCTCTCTTATCCTCACACACACAGATGAGATTTTGAAGGAAAAAAGAAACTATAAAGTACAAGTCTGGATATACATGCCCTAGTTATAAAGGTGACGATTAGAGGTGCAGACCATAAAATGATTAGATATATACTAGCCTTCTTTTTTAATTTATTTTTTGTTATTTTAATTTTCCTCCACCCCAGCTACCTCTCTGAGTCCCTATCCAGAACAGTAGTGTTCTGGGAAGCACACTGATAGAAACTGCCCACCCTGGCCAGGCACCATAGTAACCATTTGTATGAGTTACTTTATGACAGGAGGTCCTAGTAAGGAACATGGAACTAATAAGCCACTACTAATCGGAAGAGTTCAGAAAAAGTTAAAGGAAGATCCCACATGTCTGACCACTTCCCAGAATCCTTATTGCTGGCATCCATTTTGGCTGAGCAATGAGTGCGCCACTAGAAAGGACTCTGAGTCAGAATGATTGGCCAAAGACAACCCAGAAACTAACCCCATCACTTTACCCTATTGCTCTCTGCCTGGGTGCCCTTTCCCAATAAAATCTCTTGCTTTGTCAGCACATGTGTCTCCTTGGACAATTCACTTCTGAGTATTAGACAAGAGCCCACTCTCGGGCCTTGAAAGGGGTCCCCCTTCCTTCAACAGTAGCACTTCCACTTTTCCCAACTTCAACACAAACACACACACACAAATACAAAGCACACCTCATTACCCACATATATACTTAACACTAATCTTTTTTCAATTCAGTTACCATAGTGAAGCTTTACTTTAATTACCACTGGACTTTTCCAAACCTGAGGGTCCCTGAGAGGGGAGAGTTAAGAAGATTGCCTTGTCATTATGTCTTTGCAGATTATTTTTGTGCCTCTCTTTAGCTTTCAATATAATGAGAACAAGAATGTCAGGATGAAAGCAAGTGAGAAAAAAAACAATAAGGATCAGAAATAGCCATCATATTGACAATTTTGTATAAACCAGCCTAAAAAATTCAGTAAAATGGCCAATATGAGTGATTGTATCAAATTAACTGACTGCCTAGGCATCACAGAGAGTAAGAGGACTATTAAATCAGTTAACAAGGTGGAATCCATGCAGTGAAATGAATAGATGTCTGACTCAGTACATTCCTGAGGCCAGTTGCTTCCAGTTGAACCTGATCACAAAAACATAAGGAGAGGGAAGAGTTCCAATTTTCCTTTGCCTCAAAGGCATCTGCAGGCCTGAGCATCATGTTCAGAGCAGGATCTCACAAAAGACACCCTAATTCTACCAAATAGCATCTCAATGTATGTAACTCAGCTGTTGAAAAGATAAACAATTACAAATGAACATATAATTTTGTTCACATTCAAAATATCAACTAACTGATATGACATTTTCTCCTACTTATCTGACTAAATTGATTATGTAGGGTATCACATATGCATTCCAAAATATGCCACTTTGGCATAAGGATTATTTTGAGCTAAAGACTGTAAAGAAGCAGATACAAGGAAAGCTCTCTGTCTTCCCCATCTGCCTAAAAGCAGGACATAAATTTGTAAATATGTCTCTGTTTCTTTTACCAGGAAGAGCAGAATTCTTAATGAATAGGAGAAAACTTTAGACTCTATCAGCCCAGAGGTGGACACCAAGAAGAATCTACATAACAAGTCTTACTAAATAATTTTTATTTTCCATTAGTTTCCCCCATATAGAGTTGACCCTTGAACAAGGCAGGGGATAGGGCATCAATCCCTGGGCAGTTGGAAATCCATATGTAACTACATTGGGTTCTCCATACCTGTAGTTCCATGTCGGCAGATTCAACCAACAGGGGGTCACATACAGTAATAGAATTTATTGAAAAAAAATCTGCATGTAACTGGACCCTTGCATTTCAAACCCGTGTTGTTCAAGAATCAACTGTATTTATTTTCCCACAGTTTGCCACTCAAAATCTAAACCCCCTTTCCTTTGTCTTGTCACTGCTCTGCAATTTTATTGTTCTTTGTTAAGATGCTATATAAGCCCTCTGATGACTCCTTTGAGTTGAGTTACTCATGACTGAGTTCTCCTACTCAAATGCAGAATGTGTGTGTTCATAAACTCAGCTTTTTTTCTACTTAATCTTTTATCAGTGAATTTTTCTGTTATAGCTACTGAACCTAAGTGGGTAACTTTTTTTAATCCTACAATTAATTTGACTAAATTATCCAAAATGACCAGTTAGTTAAATTGAACAAACCAACCAGTTTTCTTATCAAGTTTTAAATACCACTGTTAGGTAACAAAGATGTTCTGGGGAAATGTTGCCTGGTTGGATTTCTCATAGGGGAGTAGATCAACAAATCATTAAGTTTAAAGTTTAGTCCTCAGGCTTGAGGTCCAGAAACTGAATTTTCCCAGGATACCCAGGCTCTCAGCAATAAACTTGTGCCAACAAAATTCTTAGAAAACTAATGTACCACCTTGACTGCTAATGTATTCATTTATAATAGGGATATACTACTTTGCAATGACCATAAGGCTTGTGTTCCTTATCTAAAGCACTCTCTCTATCTCCTTCACAATATCAGTAAAGAAGGGAAATCAGGCTTGGTGACTACACAAATAAGACCAGGAAAACTGGTAACTGGGAGCATATTTTACTTCAGCTCTGGGAAATTCTATAGCAGGCATTATCATTCTAGAAGCAGACTGATGATTCCCCAAAACCATTCTCTCCCCTACTTTAGCCTCTCTGAACCCTAATTTCTTGTAGCCACCCAATTATTATTTTAAATATTACTATTACTGATGAAGCTATAGCCAAGTCCCTGCTCTAGGCAGCCTAGAAGACATTAAAGATCTTGATTGATTAATTAGACAAACTGTCAAAGTTGAAGGATGGTGAGGGTTGCAGCAGGAGGGGAAGCAAGGCCCTGATGTTTGTCTACAACAAAGATAGGGGGAAAAGGTGGAATAATATATCTCCAAAACTGGCCATCAGTTCACAGAAAATAATAAAAACAAATGGATATTTGGCTTTGTTTGAGGGACTCATTTACTCCAACCTCTCCTTCTGGTCCCTAAAAGGATGGGAAAACAATAAAATGATGTACATCTTTGGATATATTTTGCTTTTTAGGCATAAAATGATTTAAGATTGAAAGATAGAGGAAGATGACAGGAAGTATGGGGGTGGGGTTCTGGGGTCTTAATTCCAAAGAAGTGAAAAACAGACTTATTGGAAATTCTGAGACTGCTTGAGCTTTTAGACATTTATCTTACAGATATTTGTGGGGTTTTTTATTCATTTGTTTGTTTGTTTTTTCTTTTTTTGGCTTGGGGAATCTTAGTTCCCTGACCAGGGATCAAACCCATGTCCTCTGCAGTGGAAGTGCAGAGTTCTAACTACTGGATCGCCAGGGAATTCCCAGTCCTTCAGGTGGTGCTAGTGGTAAAGAGCTCGCCTGCCAATGCAGGAGACATAAGAGACACAGGTTCCATCCTTGGGCCCAGAAGATCCCCTGGAGAAGGTCATGGCAACTCACTCCAGTATTCTTGCCTGGAGAATCCCATGGACAGAGGAACCTGGTGGGCTACAGTCTGTAGGGTTGCAAAGAGTCAGACAGGACTGATGTGACTTAGCTCACATGCACAGATATTTAGATTCATGATGTTCAACACAGATTTGTAAAATCTATAACTGAAAGTAGAATTATTATTGCAAATAATTCTCAAGGTGTCCCCAAAGAAAACAGTTCATTTTCAGATATTTAGAAGTTGATAGATTTCTGTGCAGTTATGTTATTGTACATTATTACAATATTAACAACCATGTTTTATATTGGTCCTATTTTATATAGGTCAAAATTGAATTATTCAGCTTTATTTTTAAAAAATTGAGATATAATTCACACACCATAAAATTTATCCTTTTAAAACATACAATTCAGTGGTTTTTAGTATATTCACAAAGTTGTGCAACTATTACCACTATATAATTTCAGTAGATTTTCATTACCTCTGAAAGAAACATGATATCCATTAGCAGTAGCTCCCCATTCTTCCCTCCCTGCCTCTATTGTCCTTTTATTTTAAGCTTAAAAAAGCGAGTTGTAGCCTAGAGATTCCAAAAGACATTGTCTAGAGGAAGAGATAACAAATCAATATGTAAATGAATGAACTTCAAGAACAAATTACATTACTATTTTCATTGTAGTTTAGTTATTTTCAATCACATTAATCCCCACAGATTGCAGTAAACACTGATTCAGTAAACATTTAGTACTATTCATTTAAGTCTACTTCCTGTTAACTGTATACATTTTTGTTGAGTTATTTGTTCTGAACTCCCAGTCAGAAGGTTTGGCATTAATGCAAAAAACAAACATCATTTACATATCTCCAGGGTTGATTCCATCTGAAGGTTCCCAACCTTTTTATGAAGAGAGGTCATTTTTCACTTCCCCAAATATGAAGTCCCTGGGGGTTGTTAGGGAGGTGCTGACATTAAAGAATGCGAATAGAGTACAGGAAAGGGTGCCAGGCACGGTGCTGGGTACTAGACACGATTTTCTCAATGATCTGAGAGACCTTTATCATCCTTTTTTCATAAATGAGGAGAAATTAGGAGACTGAAATACAAAGAGGTTAAATAACTTGCCCAAGTTCAAACAGCTAGTAAATTATAGAACTGATGCTCAAACCCCAGCCATTATTTCTCCTATACCATTCTGTTAAATATGAGGCACTAGATGAATTCATTTCCCCAACTCAAGGAAAATTTTTAAGCCTTCTTGGAGTCTCTGGGTAAAAGTCAGTTAGAAAAATGTTTTCAAAGCAGAATAGCTCAGCAAAAGCAAATAATTGGTAAATATGATAACACTCAGGGAAAATCTCACAAGAAAAATGTTGTAAAAGGAAGATTTTTTTTTCCCAGAATCTTAAAGTAAATGCTGGTAGCTAAGATGAAGTCAGTAAAGTGAAAAGATCTTGAACTGCAACAGTTTAGTTCTTTGTTTATATAATTTAATTGACTATACAAATCTCTTCAGAGTATTGGAAAAGCTTTTAAAAAGAAATCTAAAACTATAAAATATATAAAATAAAAGAACAGTGCAGATACAACTTGTCCTATACTTTCCAAATGAATTTGTTTTTTAATCAGGTTGAAAATTTCTAAAAGTTTCTATTAATATTTTTCCCCTTGAAATTTTGCCAAATACTCTGAGAAGTTCCAGGCCCTACAGGCACTCCTATGTAAGTCTTGGTATCCTAAGATACTAATAGAGTTAAAGATAAATGTGAGCTCCATTAAATATTGGGATAAGTAGTTGTAAAGAGTTGGACACAACTTAGTGACTAAACACCAAAAAAAACAAAAAACAAAAAACAACCTAATAATGCCTTTCCCCTGCACAAGACAGTGATTCTAGGCAGAAAGGACAGATGAGGAGGCAGATGAGGAACATCCAAGTTCATTACTTCAGCTATTGAAAAGTAGATCTTTGAGAATATTTCAGTGATTTGGGCCAGTAGATTAATTATTGTCGTTCTGTGCTTGTTTGGAAGTTCAAGCACAGAAGCTAGAGTTCTTCTCTCTTTGGAAGGGAGAATGAAGGGATGAAATGATGATCTCCTCCACCAGCCAATTGGGCCAAATAGGGTCAGTACTGGAAAAGTTGGATTCAATATTTTATAATGCTAACCCTCTGTGTGCTCATGTAGGATACATTATCCACACCAATTTTATAGTCTGAACTTCATTAAAATACTTATTCTTTCTTTTATTTTTAAAAAATATTTATTTTTTTTACTTTACAATATTGAATTTAAAATACTCATTCTTTCAACAAACATTTCCTCAAGGCCTAGCATGTACTAGTGCTTAGGCCAAGTACTGGAACCTCAGAGAGAAATAAAACTTGCCCCCTGGTTTCAGGAACTTCCCAACTAATTTATTACAAAGAATAAATGTGTTTTTTTTTTTAACAATTTTTGTTCTTTCTGACTTTGTGAATATGAATAAGCCCTAGAGGGAATCCTTTGGATAAGGAGATGAGCAAGGAGGGAAAAAATGAGGTTCACCTGTCTTCTGGAGTGTTTTCTACTAGGAGAGGGAAGTGAAAGCAGAATCTTTCAGAATGCACAGTAGACTGGTGGGTATTGGGAGACTGATGCTGGTTCTATATTGCCACTTATCACTGGCAGAGTCCAATCCCTTCCTCTCCCTCTATGTCATCCACTTCCTTTTCATTGCCCTTCCTCTTCCTCTCTTTCAGCAATTCATCTTTGCATTGTGTCCTTTTTACTATTTTTGTAACTTGTGTTAGACTGAAATGACAAATGTATTTTTCCACGTTACATATTCAAAGTGATAGGCACACCATGGCCATCACTGATCTCAAGGACCAGACAGTTCAAATGGTTAGATAAAAAACATATGGATCATGTGGACAGATCAAGGTAATAAAGTGACTGACTATCACAGAGGCTGATCTAGAAGGAACAGTACTGTGTGCTTTACATTTATAGGACATTCCAAATAGACATACAACTGCTGATGACTCTATGTTCACAGATTAAAAATAAATTGAATAAAGAGGGTTTTGAAATATGTTATATCAAATACACTTTTAAAACATTTTGAATGCATCAATCTAGTTTCACCCACATTTTGTCATATAGTACAGTAGTGAAAACACAAGCCCTGGAGTAAGATGAACCTAGGTTTGATCCTTGTTTTACCATTTACTAGCTGTGTTGATGATGCCATTCAACCATCTCATCTTCTGTCAGCCCCTTCTCCTCCTACCCTCAATCTTTCCCAGCATCAGGGTCCTTTTCAGTGAGTGGGCTCTTTGTATCAGTTGGCCACAATATTGGAGCTTCAGCTTCAGCATCAGTCCTTCCAATGAATATTCAGGACTGATTTCCTTTAGGATGGACTGTTTGGATCTCCTTGCTGTCCAAGGGATTCTGAAGAATCTTCTCCAACACCACAGCTCAAAAACATCAATGTTTCAGTGCTCAGCTTTCTTTATGGTCCAAATCTCATATCCATACATGACTACTGGAAAAACCATAGCTTTGACTAGAGGGACCTTTTTTGGGAAAGTGATGTCTCTGCTTTTTAATACACTGTCTAGGTTTGTCATAGCTTTTCTTCTAAGGAGCAAGTGTCTTTTAATTTCATGGCTGCAGTCACCATCTGCAGTGATTTTGGAGCCCAAGAAAATAAAATTTGCCACTGTTTCTACTTTTTCTTCATCTATTTGCATGAAGTGATGGGACAGGATGCCATAATCTTAGTTTTATGAGTGTTGAATTTTAAGCCAGCTTTTTTATTCTTGTCTTTCACCGCCATGAAGAGGCTCCTTAGTTCCTCTTCATTTTCTGCTGTTAGAGTGGCATCATCTTCATATCTGAGGTTGCTGATATTTCTCCCTGCAATCTTGATTCCAGCTTTGGATTCATGCAGTCCAGCGTTTCACATGATGTACTCTGCATAGAAATTAAATAAGCAGGGTGACAATATACAGCCTTAATGAACTCCTTTCTCAATTTTGAACCAGTCTGTTGTTCCATGTCTGTCTGGTTCTAACTTTTGATTCTTGACCAGGTTTCTCAGGAGTTAGATAGGGTGGTCTGGTACTCCCATCTCTTTAAGAAATTTCCACAGTTTGTTGTGATCTACTAGCTGTGTTACCTTGGATAACTTACTTTGCATCCCTGAGTTCCAGTTTCCTTGTCTGGGATATTGTAAGGATTAAATGAAGTAATATATATATAGCATTTAGTATGGTACCTAGAATATATATATATATATATACACTATATAGAATAAGGGGTATTCAATTAATATTTACTATTTTGATTAAGCTACTGTTATTACTCCTCAAAAGCAAGTCAAATAGTTGTGCACTATATTATTCTGTGTTGTCATTTTATACCAAAACAAGATAAATGTAGTTTTGCATAAGGCAGATAGCAGCATAAATAAAATGTTTTCTGGAGATTAAGCGACTTATGTTCTTGTTTCTACAAATATAACATAGACAGAATAACAGTACTTCCTCATAGTTAGTTGTGAGGATCCTAAGAAACAATATATGTGCAGAGTACACAGAGCAGGTACCTATGTGGTAACATTCATGTGCATTTTTGCTGTTGTTGCTGCTATGATGATGTTTAAAGTTAATAACTATTATTATTAACCATATTCATTACTATTATTATTAATGATTGTCTAAAACTGCCTAAACTGTTTCTGGTCATGTGCTTTTACCTCTAAACAAAGTAATAAACTAAAGTGTTGCCTAGTAATGACTAATGAAGAATTTAGAATGAAAGGCACAGCTTATGTAGACAATCTATAAATAAATGTCAGATCATATCACTCTGTTCAAAACTTCCCAATGACTTCTCTCTCAACATTGCTTACAAGACCTCACATGATATAATCTGCACCCCGACTTCCATATGCATCATCATCACCATTACTTCTAAGACCTCAGCACCTACATCTTTCTGCCAGTTTATTCCACCCAGTCCCACTGACTTCCTTGGTATATTAATACCTAGTCCCCAAGTGTATTTTGCACTCAAGATTGCCGCAAGTACTATCCCTACTATGAGACATTCTCTTTCTCCAGAGAGCCATGTGACCTACTCCCTCACTTCTCTTACATCTCTGCTCAAATATCATCTTACTACAGAAAGTTTCCCATTCGTCCTTCCATACCCTGCTTTTTAAAAAAATTATTTATTTATTTATTTGGCTCTACTGGATCTTAGTTGCTGCATGCAGTATCTTCATTGTAGCATGTAGTATCTTTTTCATTGTTGTTGTTGTGGTATGTGGGTCTAGTTCCCTGATCAAGTATCGAATCTGGGCCCCCCTGCATTGAGTGTGTGGAGTCTTTGCCACTGGAACACCAAGGAAGTCCCATACCCTGCTTTGTCTTACATTATAGTCCCTATCACCATCTGACATAGCATTCACACACACAGACACAGGCACACACACACACACGCATAAGTAAGTAAGTGTTAGTTGCTCAATCGAGTCTGACTCTTTGCAACCCCATGGACTGTAGCCCACCAAGCTTCTCTGTCCATGGAATTTCCCAAGCAAGAATACTGGACTGGATTGCCATTCCCTTCTCCAGGGAATCTTCCCGACCCAGGTATTGAACCTGGGTCTTCTGCACTGAGGGCAGATTCTTTACCATCTGAGCCACCAGGGAATCTGACATAGCATTCACACACACACACATACATGCATACACACATATGTAATCATATTTTATTTACTTACTTTTTTCTTATATAAGAAAATAATCTCTATTAATAAAAACTCTGCCTATTTGGTTCACTGATGTAAACTTACGTCCTAGAGCCAAATTTGACTCAAAATAGAAGCTCAATAAATGTTGAATGAACAGCTGTCACTTAAACAAAATTGCTTTTTAATTAGAAATGCTTTTCATTAGTATGAAGCAAAAGACCAGATGGAAAATTCTCGTATCAGTTATACATAGACTTCTGACATCTCTTCATCCTAAAATGTATCCCATATATGGATTTTATTTTATAACTGGAGTAGATCTAAAAATTTCTTTCTTATTGGTTTTCACTGTTGTTATTCCTAGGTTCAAAATAATACCACCTTTTATGGCAAATGTTTGTCATAATTGGCTTTGATATATTAACATTTCAAAGTCTATTTAAAGTTATATAATTTAAATGCAATCTGAAGCTCTCTTTTGCTAAATAAATTAATCAGGTATAGGGCACAGAGTTTTATTTATGCTATTCAAATTTTAGAAAATTTCATACCAAATACAGTATTAAAACTGGATTTTAATTATGCAAATACTGATAAATAAAGAACACTTATATTATGACCTGTTTGTCAAAATTCCTAATTTTTTATACTAAGGAAAATTGCTTAATATCTATGGCCCAAGGCAGAATTCAACCAATTAATTTCTAAGCTATGATATCTATTTTATCTGATGTTGAATATAAAAGCCAATGACCTCCACCAACTCATTCATTCTTTCAAAAAGCATTTATAGGGCATTTTTAAAATTAATATGTTTAGACCACATGCTAAATTCTAGAGTGTGATACAAAAATGACCAAGAACGTTTCAGCCCGTAGAAGCAAGTCTAAATTGACTGAAGGATTTTAATAAAAATATCAACAATCAACATGCATGGAAGGTGTAGAAGAAACATTAATTTTCTTTTGGCAAAACTTTCAAAGAGAGTAATTTCTATCTGGCAGAGAAAAGGTAAGAAAGGAATTTAAAAAGGATATATGTAAAAGCATTGTAATGCACCTTCCTAGTCCTACTAGGAGGTTTAGACTTAATCTACTGATAATGAGTAAGTTTTAAACAGAAAATTAGCATGATTGGATCTTTTTTAAAAAGAAATGGTAAGATAACAATCGGCAGGATAAATGAGTGTGAAAGAAATGAGAGCTATGCAACCTGTTAGGATATTTGCTGTAAAAGTCCACATACACTCTATGTTCTTCACCAACTTCATATATGACTTGAAATTTATCATAAAAGAAAAGTTTGAAAAAAAAAAAACCAAACCCTACAGTCACGGCATGTGCAGAATTTTTTTGGTTTGAAGAAAAGATTGGTTAGGTTAATAACCCACATGCTGTCCCTTCCTAAAAATGTCTGACAGTTTTACTTGTTATGCTGCCCATCAGGCTCCCCCGCCCCTGGGATTCTCCAGGCAAGAACACTGGAAGGGGTTCCCATTTCCTTCTCCAATGCGTGAAAGTGAGATGTGAAAGTGAAGTTGCTCAGTCATGTCTGACTCTTAGCGACCCCATGGACTGCAGCCCACCAGGCTCCTCCATCCATGGGATTTTCCAGGCAAGAGTACTGGAGTGGGGTGCCATTGCCTTCTCCATGTTATGCTGCAATCTATAGAAAAGCAGTGTTAACCTCTGGAAATAAATTGATTTTAGTGTGCATCTGAATTTTTTTTTGTAAACACAACCAACCACTTAATTCTGATATACATTATCTATTGATGACTCTATTAAGCTAATTACTGTAACAGGTCTTTCAAATCTCCTCATAGTTTTTCTGAAATACCACAAGTTTAGCATATTTCTAAGCAAATGCCCATTTATAACTTTTATTTTCTCCTGTATTTTCAACCTGTGTGAAGGTGCCTCTATAAAGTTTGAGAGAAACAGTTTATTTTTCCTGTCTAGACTGATCTAGTTCTAACATCTAAAGTTTTGAGACTTTGCATTTATGAGGCTCCTTTGAAAGGGCATTGCTCAGGGCTGTTATTCAGTAAAAGAAGTAACAATCATGGTTACTTCTGTTCACACAAACACATGCAAAATTTTTGATTATACTAATTATTGAGATATTAATAATACTGCTAATAATAACTGTGTTTAATAATAGCTACCATTTCTTTGGTACTTACTATGTGTTAGGAACTGTACTAAGTAACCACATTACAAGCACCATATTTCCTCAGTAACCCTCATAACAACACTTTGGGGAAACTGGGACAATTTGGCCAATATCACTCAGCTGATAAGTGACAAACACAAGATTGGCATTCAAGTCTGCTTGCCTCACGAAATGACATTCTTGGCCCTCATGCTCCACTATCTTGGCTCAGTTTAACTGTAGCCAGCTTGCTTTATGGATATATTCCTATCTAATGAGTCATTGCTATGTTTCTTCTAGTCAACTGTTCTGAGACATCAAAAGGTTTTGTGATCTTGACTTCTAAAAGTCTAGGGATTAAGAATTTCCCTTGAGACAATCTTGGCCTATTATGAGTTATTCTCCATAAATATATACAAATTTTAATTTCCTGTAAGTGTGCTAAATTGCTTCAGGTATGTGTTCTTTCTCTGCTGCTGCTGCTGTTGCTAAGTCACTTCAGTCGTGTTCGACTCTGTGTGACCCCAGAGACTGCAGCCCACCAGACTCCCCCATCCCTGGGACTTTCCAGGCAAGAACACTGGAGTGGGTTGCCATTTCCTTCTCCAATGCATGAAAGTGGAAAGTGAATGTCAAAGTAAAAGCCTGCTCCCCTCCCCCCTTTAAATTGCTGCTGATGTGGAGAATTCTCTAAGAGAACCGTAGTCTACACTGATAGCATCTCATAATTCGGACCATTAAGGAAAGAGGTGGTAGATTTTGGATGCCAGTTTTAGCCATAGGAATTTTGAGCATTGACTTTTCTTCATCATAATAGTAACAGTAAAAATACAGTAATTTTTAATTAATGTTTTCCAACTTCTGTCACATCTGTTATCTTATTCAAAATTCACAAAAGCAAAGTGGGCAAGATAGAAATTATCTCAATTTTTACATGGAAATTAACACTCAAGAACGTTTCAGTTCAGTTCAGTCTCTAAGTCGTGTCCGACTCTTTGCGACCCCATGAACCGCAGCACGCCAGGCCTCCCTATCCATCACCAATTGCCAGAGTCCACCCAAACCCATGTTCATTGAGTCAGTGATGCCATCCAACCACCTCATCCTCTATTGTCCCCTTCTCCTCCTGCCCTCAATCTTTCCCAGCATCAGGGTCTTTTCAAATGAGTCAGTTCTTCACATCAGGTGGCCAAAGTATTGGAGCTTCAGCTTCAACGTGAGTCCTTCCAATGAACACCCAGGACTGATCTCCTTTAGGATGGACTGGTTGGATGTCCTTGCAGTCCAAGGGACTCTCAAGAGTCTCCTCCAACACTACAGTTCAAAAGCAGCAATTCTTCGGCACTCAGCTTTCGTTATAGTCCAACTCTCACATCCATACATGACTACTGGAAAAACCATAGCTTGACTAGACAGACCTTGGTTGGCAAAGTAATGTCTCTGCTTTTGAATATGCTGTCTAGGTTGGTCAACTATGTCTAGTTATGACCAACTTTCCTTCCAAGGAGTAATCATCTTTTAATTTCATGGCTGCAATCACCGTCTGCTGTGATTTTGGAGCCCCCAAAAATAGAGTCGGCCACTGTTTCCACTGTTTTCCCATCTATTGCCATGATCTTTGTTTTTCTGAATGTTGAGCTTTAAGCCAACTTTTTCACTCTCTTCTTTCACTTTCATCAAAAAGCTCTTTAGTTCTTCTTCACCTTCTGCCATAAGGGTGGTGTCATCTGCATATCTGAGGTTATTGGTAATTCTCCCAGCAATCTTGATTCTAGCTTGTGCTTCCTCCAGCCCAGCATTTCTCATGATGTACTCTGCATATAAGTTAAATAAACAGGGTGACAATATACAGCCTTGATGGACTCCTTTTCCTATTTGGAACCAGTCTGTTGTTCCATGTCCACTTCTAACTATTGCTTCCTGACCTGCATACAGGTTTCTCAAGAGGCAGGTCTCATGGTCTGGTGGTCCCATCTCCTTCAGAATTTTCCATAGTTTATTGTGATCCACACCATCAAAGGCTTTTAACTGTGATTTTCTGAGGGTCTTATGGCTAATATGGAGAAGGAAATGGCAACCCATTCCAGTATTCTTGCCTGGAGAATCCCATGGACAGAGGAGCCTGGCAGGCTACAATCCATGGGGTTGCAAGAGTCATGCACTACTTAGTGACAAAAGCCTATGGTTAATAAGTCTCCATTTCCTATTCTAGTGTTCATCCAGCTTCTTTAATATTTCTGCACAATGTTATTTTTGACAAAGAATATGATAGACAATTCACACAAAGGGAAATAATAATAATAGCTGTTATTCATTAAATCAGTACACAAGTTAGGTTTTTTTATATGTCGCATATATGACCATCAAAAAACCATTACACAGCAGGTATTATACAAATTTTTTAATATGACATACCTACACTAGGAAGTGGCAGAGTTAAAATTTGAAGCCAGATTTGTTTGGCCCCAAAGCCCATGGTCTTTCCACTAAGTGAAAAGAATAAATGAACACACAAAAAAGTGTTCATACCCTCTAATAATCAAATAAGTACCAATTAAAGCAAGCTTAGATTTTCATTTTTTTCAGTTTAATTGTAAAAGAAAACCCACTCTAAACTCATGAGATTTTGTTACTCAATGGCAGGATTAATAACTGCCACACTTTTGGAAAAGCAATATGACCATACTTTTGTTATTGTTTAGTTGCTAAGTCGTGTCTGACTCTTTTGTGACTCCATAGATTGTAGCCTGCCAGGCACCTTTATCCATGGGATTTTTCAGGTAAGAATACTGGAGTGGGTTATTATTTCCTTCTCCAGGGGATCTTTCCAACCCAGAGGTCAAATCTGCAGCTCCTGCATTGAAGGTAGAATCTTTACTGCTGAGCCACCAGGGAAGCCCATGACTATACTTAGCAACACTTAATTATTTCACTTTTATCAATGTATCTCAGAGAAACAATTTATCAAAAATAAGAAAATGTACATGAAGAATGCCATTGTAGCATAATATATAATAACACAAATGAAAACTACTAACAGTTTCAAAATATATGATATTTCTATTATAATATTGATATATTAAAATGCTATTACCAAAAAGCTATGAGGAAATAAGAAAATAAGTATTTTATTAAAGAAGCACAACTCAAAATTGGGTAGCCAACAGAGAAAATAATAGTAAATCAATTTGGATCCAACTCCCAAATTTAACCAAAATAAATTCCAGATGAACCAAAAGTTTAAAAAGAAAAAGCAAAAGTACAAAAACAGTAAGTAAAGGCCTTTCTAAGCATAATACAAAATCCAGAAACATCAAATGAAAAACTAATAAATTTAGCCACCTAAATATTATAAAAATTCCACATGGCAAGAAAATACCGTTAAAAAGTTAAAAGAAAATTATGTACTAGGAAAATGGAATTGTACAATACACATGACAAAGGGCTATTTTCCTTAATATGTAAAGAGCTCCTAGAAATCAATAATAAAAAGATAAATAGACCAGTAGAAATTTGGGGGAAAGACAGGAACAGAGAGTTCACAGAAAAGGAAAAAAGGCAATTAAATTTTAAAAATGGTTAAATTCACTCAATATTAGAGAATCACAAAACAGAACTGCAGTGAGATACCATTTCTCACCTATACTATTTGAGATTTTTTAGAATGTTTGATAATATACTATATTGATGAGAATATACAGAATTGGGCATTTACATACATTGTTGGTAAGAGTCCAAACTGATACAATTTCTATAAAAGAAGATTTAGCAATGATGTCTACATTCTTTGTACCAACAACATATCCTATGGATCTATTTGCATATTGGTACAAAGGATATTCACTATAGCATTGTTTATAACAAAAAAAGAGAAAAGAACCTAAGTATTCATTTATAGGGGTGTGTTAAATCATAAGATATTCTTATAATTCTTATAATGCTGTGCCCCTGTTGAAAAAGCCAAGTGCTGTATTATAATATGAAACAATTTCCAAGATCAATTATTAACTAAAAAAAATACATGGTGCAGATAATTCTGGTTTCTGCTCTAGCATGTAAAGAGCTTGGAAGTTGTTACTTCCTCATAACAACAAGTAAAAAGCTGTATAAAGTGAAAAATTAACAACTTTTGTTAGATATGTCAGAGAAGTGAGGGAAAGCCACTGCCTCTCAAATTGGAGAGGCAAACAGGCAGATAAAGAGAATCATAACTTACTGGAGCAAAAACCCATCAGCAGAAACCCATATGAGAACTAGTACCAGAGGCAGGAAAACCTGAACTGTAATTGATGAATTGCTGGAGGCTTAATGTGGAAACATCTGAGAGTTAAAAACTCCAGTGAGGGGCAAGTCATTGGCAAGTTCCCCAAACTTTGGTAAGTTTTACCTCTAGGAGCTCTACTATGTTCTCAGAGCAAATATCAGAAAAAAATTCCCTTGTGCTTCTTTCAGGAGAAGAAAAAATGTAACCATTATAAAACATACCAGAGCATTTTATTCTTCTTACAAGGCCAGTTATCAAGAAAATTTATTTTATGTGAACCTAACCTCCTGGAGTTTTATCAGAAGTGAAGTGAAGTTGCTCAGTCATGCCTGACTCTTTGTGACTCCATGGGCAGTAGCCTGCACCACGCTCCTCCGTCCATGGGATTTTCTAGGCAAGAGTACTGGAGTGGGTTGCCATTTCCTTCTCCAGGGAATCTTCCCTACCCAGGGATTGAACCCAGGTCTCCCACATTGTAGACAAATGCTTTACCATCTGAGCTACCAGGGAAGTCCTAAAATACCCACACCAGTCCTCTCTAGCTATTCTGTCCCTCCTAAGGTGAGGATAAAACTGAGAAACACCTATAAAGTTTATAGCCCAGGAGCACTGGTTCACTAAAAAACTGAAACCTAATCAAAGGACTATAGAATTCTTCCTGCCCCCTTACCACCACATCACTAAAAGTCTACTTATCAGAGTTCCTTTTGCACAGTATGTTATGTCCAGCTTTCAACAAAAAAAAAAATTATAAGGCATAAGAAAAAGCAAAAACAAAACAAAACACACCACAGTTTGAAGAGACAGCAAGCATCAGTGCTATATTCAGATATTCAGGAATGTTAGAATTACCAGACTGGGAATTTTAAGCAACTATTATTAATATGATAAGGGCTCTAGTAAAAAGTAGACAACATACAAAAATAGATGGGTAATGTAAGCAGAAAGATGGAAATTCTAAGAAAAAACTAAAAAGCAATGCTAAAAATAAAAAACACTATAACAAAGTGAAGAATGCCTTTGATGGACTCATTAATAGAGTGGACATAGGAGAGAAAAGAATTTCTGAGCTCGAGGATATGTCAGTAGAAATTTCCAAAGCTGAAAAGCAAAGAGAAAAAAGATTGAAAAAAACATCAGAACATAATATCTAATAATAGTGTGACAACTACAACAGGTAAAAATTATGTAAAATAGAAATAGCAGAAGGGTCAGAAAGAGAGAAGGAAAGAGAGAAGAAATATTTGAAGGAATAAGACTGAGAATATCCTGCCAAATTAATGTCCAACACCAAACCACAGGACCAATAAGCTCAGAGAACGCTGAGTAGGATTTTTGAAAAAAAAAAAAAAAAGAGAGAGAGAACAAATACAAACAAAAAACCCCCAACCACATCTAAACATATCAAATTCAAAGATTAAAAAAAAAATCTTGAAACAAGTCAGAGGGAAAAACCTACAGAAAAACAAGAATAAGAATTACATCCAATTTCTCCTCATACATACAAACAATGGAGAGAGTAGATAAAAATATTTAAACTGTTGAGAGGGAAAAAACTCACCAACTTACAATTCTGTACCTTGTGAAATTATTTTTCAAAAGTGAAGGAGAAATAAGAGTTTTTCAAATAAACCAAATTTGAGGGGAATTTACCACCAGAAAACTTGTTTTGCATTAAATGCTAAAAGAAGTTCTTCAGAGAGAAGGAAAATGATGTAAGTCAAAAATCTCAAATCTATGTAAAGAAAGGAAGAGTATTGGAGAAGAAATTAAGGAAGGTAAAATAAAAACTTTTATTTTTATTTTTAATTTATTTTACAGATAGCAGCTTATTCAAAGTAAAAATAACAACACTGTAGGCAATTATGTGACAGAATGTGGTCCACTGGAGAAGGGAATAGCAAGCCACTTCAGTATTCTTGCCTTGAGAACCCCATGAACAGTAGGAAAAGGCAAAATGATAGGATACCAAAAGAGGAACTCCCCAGGTCATTAGGTGCCCAATATGCTACTGGAGATCAGTGGAGAAATAACTCCAGAAAGAATGAAGGGATGGAGCCAAAGCAAAAACAATACCCAGTTGTGGATGTGACTGGTGATAAAAGCAAGATCCGATGCTGTAAAGAGCAATATTGCATAGGAACCTGGAATGTCAGGTCCATGAATCAAAGCAAATTGGAAGTGGTCAAACAAGAGATGGCAAGGGTGAACGTTGACATTCTAGGAATCAGCGAACTAAAATGGACTGGAATGGGTGAATTTAACTCAGATGACCATTACATCTACTACTGTGGGCAGGAATTGCTCAGAAGAAATGGAGTAGCCATCATGGTCAACAAGAGTCCGAAATACAGTACTTGGATGCAATCTCAAAAATGACAGAATGATCTCTGTTCATCTCCAAGGCAAACCATTCAATACCACAGTTATCCAAGTCTATGCCCCAACCAGTAACACTGAAGAAACTGAAGTTGAATGGTTTTATGAAGACCTACAAGATCTTTTAGAATTAACACCCCAAAAAAGATGTCCTTTTCATTATAGGGGACTGGAATGCAAAAGTAGGAAGTCAAGAAACACCTGGAGTAACAGGCAAATTTGACCTTGGAATGCGGAATGAAGCAGGGCAAAGACTAATAGAGTTTTGCCAAGAAAATGCACTGGTCATAGCAAACACCCTCTTCCAATAACACAAGAGAAGACTTTACACATGGACATCACCAGATGGTCAACACCGAAATCAGATTGATTATAATCTTTGCAGCCAAAGATGGAGAAGCTCTATACAGTCAACAAAAACAAGACCAGGAGCTGACTGTGGCTCAGATCATGAACTCCTTATTGCCAAATTCAGACTTAAATTGAAGAAAGTAGGGAAAACTGCTAGACCATTCAGGTATGACCTAAATCAAATCCCTTATGATTATACAGTGGAAGTGAGAAATAGATTTAAGGGCCTAGATCTGATAGATAGAGAGCCTGATGAACTATGGACAGAGGTTCGTGCCATTGTTCAGGAGACAGGGATCAAGACCATCCCCATGGAAAAGAAATGCAAAAAAGCAAAATGGCTGCCTGGGGAGGCCTTACAAATAGCTGTGAAAAGAAGAGAGGCGAAAAACAAAGGAGAAAAAGAAAGATATAAGCATGAATGCAGAGTTCCAAAGAATAGCAAGAAGAGATAAGAAA
>NW_024070207.1:21966673-22028184 GCF_014754425.2 Oryx dammah
AGAGATACCAAGGGAACATTTCATGCAAAGATGGGCTCGATAAAGGACAGAAATGGTCTGGACCTAACAGAAGCAGAAGATATTAAGAAGAGGTGGCAAGAATACACGGAAGAACTGTACAAAAAAGATCTTCACGACCCAGATAATCATGATGATGTGATCACTAATCTAGAACCAGACATCTTGGAATGTGAAGTCAAGTGGGCCTTAGAAAGCATCACTATGAACAAAGCTAGTGGAGGTGATGGAATTCCAGTAGAGCTGTTTCAAATCCTGAAAGATTATTCTGTGAAAGGGCTGCACTCAATATGCCAGCAAATTTGGAAAACTCAGCAGTGGCCACAGGACTGGAAAAGGTCAGTTTTCATTCCAATCCCAAAGAAAGGCAATGCAAAAGAATGCTCAAACTACTGCACAATTGCACTCATCTCACATGCTAGTAAAGTAATGCTCAAAATTCTCCAAGCCAGGCTTCAGCAATACGTGAACCGTGAACTCCCTGATGTTCAAGCTGGTTTTAGAAAAGGCAGAGGAACCAGAGATCAAATTTCCAGCATCCGCTGGATCATGGAAAAAGGAAGAGAGTTCCAGAAAAATACCTATTTCTGCTTTATTGAATATGCCAAAGCCTTTGACTGTGTGGATCACAATAAACTGTGGACAATTCTGAAAGAGATGGGAATAACAGACCACCTAACCTGCCTCTTGAGAAATCTGTATGCAGGTCAGAAAGCAACAGTTAGAACTGGACATGGAACAACAGACTGGTTCCAAATAGGAAAAGGAGTATGTCAAGGCTGTATATTGTCACCCTGCTTAATTAACTTATATGCAGAGTACATCATGAGGAACGCTGGACTGGAAGAAACACAAGCTGGAATCAAGATTGCCAGGAGAAATATCAATAACCTCACATATGGAGATGACACCACCCTTATGGCAGAAAGTGAAGAGGAGCTAAAAAGCCTCTTGATGAAAGTGAAAGAGGAGAGTGAAAAAGTTGGCTTAAAGCTCAACATTCAGAAAACAAAGATCATGGCCTCTGGTCCCATCACTTCATGGGAAATAGATGGGGAAATAGTGGAAACAGTGTCAGACTTTATTTTTGGGGGCTCCAAAATCACTGCAGAGGGTGATTGCAGCCATGAAATTAAAAGACGCTTACTCCTTGGAAGGAAAGCTATGACCAACCTAGGTAGTATATTCAAAAGCAGAGACATTACTTTGCCGACTAAGGTCCGTCTAGTCAAGGCTATGGTTTTTCCTGTGGTCATTTATGGATGTGAAAGTTGGACTGTGAAGAATGCTGAGCGCCGAAGAATTGATGTGTTCGAACTGTGGTGTTGGAGAAGACTCTTGAGAGTCCCTTGGACTGCAAGGAGATCCAACCAGTCCATTCTGAAGGAGATCAACTCTGGGATTTCTTTGGAAGGAATGATGCTAAAGCTGAAACTCCCATACTTAGGCCACCTCATGCGAAGTGTTGACTCATTGTAAAAGACTCTGATGTTGGGAGGGATTGGGGGCAGGAGGAGAAAGGGACGACTGAGGATGAGATGGCTGGATGGCATCATGGACTCGATGGCCGTGAGTCTGAGTGAACTCCAGGAGATGGTGATGGACAGGGAGGCCTGGTGTGCTGTGATTCATGGCGTCGCAAAGAGTCGGACACAACTGAGCAACTGAACTGAACTGAATGAAGCAATTATGTATCTTATATATATATGGTATATATGTATATGTGTATATAATTATATATCAGTGAAATGATTGACAGCAATGATACAAGGCATGCTGCTGCTGCTAATAAGTCACTTCATTCGTGTCCGACTCTATGCGACCCCATAGACGGCAGCCCACCAGGCTCCCCCGTCCCTGGGATTCTCCAGGCAAGAACACTGAAGTGGGTTGCCATTTCCTTCTCCAATGCATGAAAGTGAAAAGCAAAATGAAGTCGCTCAGTCATGTCCAACTCTTAGTGACCCCATGGACTGCAGCCTACCAGGCTCCTTCATCCATGGGATTTTCTAGGCAAGAGTACTGGAGTGGCTTGCCATTGCCTTCTCCTGGTACAAGCCATAGGAGGAAGGAATTATGATTATTTTGTTATCACAAGGTACTTATACTACCCGTGAAGTGGTATAATGTTATTTGAGGTAGAATTGAATTAAGTGTAAGTGAATATTGCAAACCCCAGGGCAACCACTAAAATAAATAAAGAAAGAAATATAACTGATATGTCAAGAAAGGAGGGAAACGGAATTATATTTACAAAGTGTGCCATTAAAACTACAAAGGTTGAAAAAGTTTGAAAGATAAAAAAATAGGAACAAAGGCAACTAATAGAAAACGATGAAAATATGGCAGATATTAATCCAACCATATGAATAACTCACATACTATTTAATTCATGCATATAAAGGGTACAATTCAGTGTTTTACAGTGTGCTATATTATTATTTTTAAAAATTTTGTTTAAAATATATATATAATATAATATCTGCCATGTTAAAAATGAATGGTGTAGAAAATACATGTCTTTGCTAAAATTTGTATAAAAAGTAGATATTTATCAGAAATGCTTTTAAAAGCTTAGAATATCTCTGAAAGAAATTCAACAATAGTTCCCTCTAAGAAGTGGCATATGGGGACAGAGGGAGAAGAATGGAAAGGAATATAATTTGTCATGTATTTTTCTCTGCTATTTCTATGGTTTGCTATGTTCCTATGCTGCTCCTGTGCTGTGCTCAGTCATATCTGACTCTTTGCGACCCCATGGACTATAGCCCACCAGGCTCTTCTGTCCTTGGAACTTTCCAGGCAAGGATACCAGAGTGGGTTGCCATTTCCTTCTCCAGGGTATCTTCCCGACCCTGGGATCGAACCCACATCTCTTGCATCTCTTGCATCTCTTGCATTGGCAGGCATGTTCTTCACCACTGTGCCACCTGGGAAGCCCACTATGTTTCTATAGTGCCTATTAAAAAATTATAAAAAAATAATTTTTCAAGTGTATTATATTCATGGTATTTTCCACTATTCTCCCTTTTCACACTGATACCAAAAACACTAACCACTCAGGGTACTCTTTCCCACTGAGAACCCTGATGAAACTTCATAATCCTTCTCAACACAATGTTCCAGGCTTTTACTACTGCTGAACCAGAGCAATCCCCAATGAAAAATATAATTGCAATATATAAAAAGATGTACACATTGAAAATATAGTACATTAGAGATATCTCTATATACAAAATTTTCCAGGCAACTAGACTGTTACATTAAGCAGCATACCTTTTAAATGGTACTTTCTCAGAAAATATAATTAAAACAAAGATAAATAAATATGCTAAATATGAGCCATGATTAAACATCTGATTGTATGTTTACACTTCTCTGCCAGATTAAGGACAAGAAAAACAGCATTTCAGGACTTACATACTTATGCATATGTGGAATATTCCAAACTATGTACTGCTTCAACATATCCTTATTGTTAGGCAGGTTACCTAACAATGTTGTAACATTTTTTAAAGCAGTTGGACTGCCAAGTCTTACAGTGTGGGATCCAGATGTAGAAGGTATTTGGAAGCATGTATTTTCTTCTAGGCAAACTCCCCATCAATCCATGTGAAAGAATTCTGACCTCCTCACCTCTAGAGTTTATGCTGGTAACCATGACTGGTATGAATTGTTGGTGGCTCTGGAATAAGAGTAATCCTGTCTTTCATTTGCCACTAGCCAAAAACTAGTAGAGAGCCTTTCTTGGCAGAAAGTCATTTTCAATCTAAGTCAAATGCTCAAGTCCATGGTATTTCTTTATCAAAGGCAATAGTGCTTATACTTTAGCAGTCTTTAACACCTAAGCACATATCTAAGTACACGTGCCTGCCCTTGGGGGCATATGCGCGCACACATACAGACATACACACAGCCTCTCTGTCTCTGTCTCTCTCCTTTGTTCTAACTCCATTCTCCCTCCTGGAGAAGCAGAGAAGGAACACGTCCTGATTTCCTGGGTTTAGAGTTGAAATTTCCTTGACATGACTTTAATTTATCTTGCCAGTGTTATACCCAGAAGGAAAAACCCCATACCATAATTCAACAATAGGTGTGGTCTTCCTGTAGGTGTGGTTTCAGTTTCCTCATCTGTAAAATGAAATAATTTCATTAGATTAGGCAATCTCTTTGGATCCTGTCTAGTTTGAACATTCCTAAATAATAAGAATCATTTAAATATAAATAGCTTTACATGAAGAATAGGTGCAATATAAACCTCCCCTCACCCCAGTAAAAATTAATCTAACTTGATGCTGGGATGCAAGGACTAAACTGGGTCACCTTTCATCTCTTAAGGTTTCTTTCAACTCCAAGATTCTATTGGTGTTCTGGATGTCAGTTTTATAAACTAACATATCTGAATTTTTTTTTTTTTAGAACACTGAAAAAAAAAAGCTCAATTTACTGGAGGTAAACACTTCAGCCCTTGCTCTGTTCAACAAAATGAGACTAGAAATCTAGAGTTTACATTAACGGTTGTAAACACTTAAGCCATCTGCTGACAGGAATGTATCTGTACATTCTGAATAAAAGCAAATAGATTTACCATGAGATAATCCCCAAATTTCTATCCTTGTCTCATTCAGATCAGAATTTGCCTGGATATCTTTTGCTTCTTTCAAAGTCAAATCAATACCAGCTGTCCCAAGGCCACCTACAGCCAGAACATAATATAAAATATAACAGAAAGCAAATAGTTTGTCTGATGGAATTGAAATTTAAAAATCCTATTTGTTAAAGGGGGCAATAATTTGGCTTTAAAGAAAGATGACGTTCAGATTCCAGACCTACCGTTTATTAGCTGTATCATCTTGGATAAGGTATGAGCACAGTCATGTCCGACACTTTGTGGCCCCATGGACTATAGCCCACTAGGCTTCTCTGTCCGTGGAATTTTCCGAGTCAGAATATTGGAGTGGGTTGCACTTCCTACTCTAGGGGATCTTCCCAACCCAGGAATCAAACCCAAATCTCTTGAGTCTCCTGCATTGATGGGCAGATTCTTTACCACTAGCGCTACCTGGGAAGCCCAAGCCCCTGGATAAGGTATGTAACCCATCTATGTTGTAATTTCCTCATTAATTAAATGGGAATAATAATATCTCGTTCTTAAGGCTAATGTTTCTGCAACAGTGAAGGCACTCAAAAAAGAGTAGCTATTGCAACAATCTCTGTCTCTGTCTGGACTTTAGATCATATATCTTGTCCTGCCTTAGCAAGTCTCCTGATATAATCCAGTGCTTTCTCTCTTTCTCTCTTTCTCACTCTCTTGATCTCTTAATCTCTCTTTTTGGTATTTGAGTTTTGTGACCTATCCAGCTAGGGAATATTTTGTAGATCACTTCTACTTAGCTAAATCATGAGCCCTATCCCCTTCTGACCAGTTCATGCATGGCCCAAACTGATGCTAACAGAGAAGTCTACAAATGTCCATTGGAACACTTCTTCCATTTGAGATGGGTGTATGCTATTTTATTTTTAATCAATATTAAGGTTGCTGGCCCTTAAACAATGTAAAAATTTATCAGTCACAATACCAAACATTTACCAAAGAAACCTAAGTATAGTCAGGGCATTTATCTTAATGACAGTCTATCAGCTGCACCAGTTGAAACCAGATCTGATGCCTAGAACAAAACTTACAAATTGTGAGAAAACAACTGCTTTCCCTCCAGCATTAACTGTAGTTGTACTATAGCTTTTAATGCATAGATTTGGAACATATTTTGTTAAATTTATCTTATATATATCATGATTTTTGATGCAAATTTGAATAGTTATTTGAAATTTCATTTTTTCAATGTTTGTTTCTTTATATAGAAATATAATTGATTTTTGTGTGTTGATCCTGTATTGAACTTCCTTGCTAAATTTGCTTATGATTTCTAGTAGAGTTTTTAAAAAGTATTCTATGAGAGTTTCTATGTTTTTAATCCTGTTTTCTGAAATAGTAAGAGTATACTTCTTTTTCCTCTCATTGTTTTATGTCAATGTATGGCAAAAATCACAATATTGTAAAGTAATGAGCTTCCAATTAAAATAAATAAATTAATTTAAAATTAAAATAAAAAGCAGTCCCACAAAAAAAAGAGTATCCTTTTTAATTGTACATCTTTTATTTGTTTTTCTTGCCTTATTCTACCAGCTAGGACATCAAGTACAATATTGAATAGGGGTAGTGAGAGAATACATACTTGTACTGTTCCCAGTCTTAAGGGGAAAACAGTCAGTCTTTCAAGATTAGGCAAGATGTTAGCTAAAGAGTTTGGAGTTTCTTTTTCTGTTTTATTTTGTTTATTTATGTATTTTATCATGGTGAGGAAGATCCCTTCTATTCCTAAAAAACAGAGTATTTATATGAATGTGTGCCAAACTTTGTAAAATGCTTTTTTCTGAACCTTTTCTGAACTTAAACATTTTTTACTCTTTGATTATTTTTGTATGATGGACTTTTTATTCTGGTAAAATACACATAACATGAAATTTACCATTTCAAACAGTTTAACTGTACAGTTTAGTGATATTGAGTATATTTACATTGATGTTCAACCATCACCACCATCCATATCCAGAACTTTCTTCTTCACAAATTGAAATTTTATATCCATTGAATATTAACTGTCCACTTCTCTTTCCACCTAATCCCTAGCAACCACTATTCTACTTCTTATCTCTATGAATTTGACTACTCTAGGTACATAATATATAGAATCATACTATATTTGTCCTTTTGTGTCTGGCTTGTTTCACACAGCAAAATGTCTATCCATGATGTAATACTAGTTGAAATTTCCTTCCCTTTTTAGAGGAAATTCCTACCTCATTGTATGTATATACCATGTTTTGTTTATCCATTCATCCATTGATGAAGATTTTCATTGGATTGGAAAGGGTTGTATTGTTTCCAATTTCTGGCTATTATGAATAACGTTACTATGAACACACATGTGCAAACATCTTCAAATCCCCAATTTCAATTCTTTGGGGTATATACCCAGAAATGAAATTGCTTAATTATATGGTAATTCTATTTTTAATTTTTTGAGGAACCACAATAATGTTTTATACATTTTAGCATTTCTGTCAACAATGCACAAGCATTATAATTTCACTCCATTCTTACCAACACTTGGCATTTTCTCTTTATGATAATAACCATCCTAATGGGTATAAGTGATATCTCATTGTGGTTTTGATTAGCATTTTCCTGATGATTAGTGATGTTGAACATCTTTTCATGGACTTATTGTCCATCTGTACATTTTTGGAGAAATGACCACTCAACTCCTTCACCTATGTTCAAATTGGGTTGTTTGACTTTTCATTGCTTAGTTGTAGAACTTCTTTATATATTATGAATATTAATCCCTTCCAGACATATGTTTTACAAATAATTTCTTCCAATCCAGATAAGTGGGTTATCTTTACATTTAGTTGATGATGTTCTTTGATGTACCAAAATGTTTGGTTTGATTAAGTCCAATTGATTTCTTTTTTCTTTGTTATCTGTGCTTTTGGTGTCATATTCAAGAAATTATTATCAAATCCAAAGTCATAAAGCATTTCCCTATGTTTTTATCCAAGAGTTCTATAGTTTTAGCTGTTACATTTAGATCTTCCATCCATTGTGAGTTGATTTTTATATATAGTATTTGTTACTGAGAGCGGGGGTCTGGCTACTTGCCACTCAAAAGTCAATATAGAGGTAAGGCTAGTGGAAAGGAAAGTTTGCTTTATTTTGGATGCTGGCAACCAGTGGGGATGGGGAAAGGCAGACACCTGTACAAAGGCTGACTCCACCTCACTGATAATCAGTGGGCAAGGCCTTTGATAGAAGGAGGGAGGGGACTACAGGCAAAAACAGCATAGTCAGCTCTGACAGTCATTTTGAATTTGGTCCTGCAGTGGTCTGATCAGTGTTATCTTGATTGTTTTAAGTACAGTTAATCTTCAGTTCCAAGGTTGGTTTTTTCCCATTTCTTTGAGGCTAATTCTCTGAATTGTGGCAGCTTGTGTCATGGCTACAGTTTGGTCAGCATGTAGTCATCCTTCTTCCACCTGGTGGTGATTTCAGTATCTATAAGATAGCTCACAGGATATGGCTCAGAATATTATCTGTAGCCCATGAAGAGGAACTAAAGGTCCTTGACTATGTTTAATGACTAAACTATTATTATTTAGTCTTGTTGGACTACTTTCCTTATTTCTGCATCTTGTCACTTCTCTGATTATTCTTCGGCTAAAAGTTTTCACAGACAAAAGGCAGGTAGAGGACATGGTGGGGGCAGAAGGACCATAGGGTCCAATTCTATTTCAGTATAAGGTAAGGGTCCAAATTAATTCTTTTTCATATGGATAACCAGTTTTCCCATCTCTCAATAATCAGAGAAGTGAGAAGATGCAGAAACAGAGGAAAATAGTCCAACAAGACTAAATAATGATAGTTTAGTCATTAAGCATAGGCAAGGACCTTTATTTCCTCTTCATGGTCTATAGATAATATTCTGAACCATATCCTGTGAGCTGTCTTATAGATATTGAAATACCCACCAGGTGGAGGAAGTTAATTTGTTGAAAAGATTGTTCTTTCCCCATTGAATGGTCTTGGAATCTTTGTCAAAATCATTTGATCATATATGTGAGGCATTATTTCTGGACTTATCTATTCTACTGGTCTGTATGTCTATCTTTATGCCATATCACAGTTTTTATTACTGAAGTTATGTTGTTGTTGTTCAGTCGCTCAGTTGTGTCCAACTCCTTGTGACCCCATAGACTGCAGCACGCCAGGCTTCCCTGTCCTTCACCATCTCCCACAACTTGCTCAAACTCATGTCCATTGAGTTGGTGATGCCATCCAACCATCTTGTCCTCTGTCATCCCCTTCTCTTCCTGCCTTCAATCTTTCCAGTATCAGGGTCTTTTCTAATGAGTTGGCTCTTTGCCTCAGGTGGCCAAAGTATTGGAGCTTCAGCTTCAACATCAGTCCTTTGATGAATATTCAAGATTGATTTCCTTTAGGATGGACTGGTTTGATCTACTTGCAATAAGGGACTCTCAAGTGTCTTCTTCAACACCACAGTTCAAAAGCATCAAGTCTTTGGCACCTAGGCTTCTTTATGGTCCAACTCTCACATCCATACATGACTACTGGAAAAACCATTGCTTTGACTAGATGGAACCTTATCAGCAAAATAATGTCTCTGCTGCTTTTATTAAAAGCAAAAAGATGTCTTTTTAATATGCTCTCTAGGTTTGTCATTTCTTTTTTTTTCAAGAAGCAAGCATCTTTTAATTTCTTGGCTGCAGTCACCATCTGCAATAATTTTGGAGCCCAAGAGAATAAAGTCTATCACTGTTTCCATTGTTTTCCCATCTATTTGCCACATAGTGATGGGACCGGATGCCATGATCTTAGTTTTTTGAATGTTGAGTTTTAAGCCAGCTTTTTCACTCTCCTCTTTCACCTTCATCAAGAGGCTCTTTAGTTCCTTTTCGCTTTCTGCCATAAGGGTGGTGTCATCTGCATATCTGACGTTATTGATACTTCTCTGAGCAATCTTGATTCCAGCTTGTGCTTCATCCAGCCTGGCATTTGACATGATGTACTCTGCATATAAATCAAATAAGCAGGGTGACAATATACAGCCTTGTGCTTAGTTGCTCAGTTGTGTCTGACTCTTTGCAACCCCGTGGACTGTAGCCCGCCAGGCTCCATTGTCCATGGGCTTCTCCAGGTAAGAATATTGGAGTGGGTAGCCATTTCCTTCTCCAGGGCATCTTCCTGACCCAGGGATTGAACCCATGTCTCCTGCTTTGCAGGCAGATTCTTTGCCATCTGAGCTACCAGGGAAGCCCTAAATAGGAGCATAAGAGATGTGTAAACTAAATTGATACCCAATATATTATATCTTTTGAAATTGTTACTGTAGTAAATGTAGTAATAATGAAAATAATGATAATCTTCAGTAGGTAGAAATGGTAAAAAGTTTGATGTACTAGAGAAAGAATGGAGGAGTGAGGCTATAAATTGTTTTAAAGTCTCACTAACTTATAGTTTCCTGAATACAGAAAAGAATGTCTGGAACAATGTATGAGGATCAAACTTCAAGTGGCCTCATAGTCCAAGCTATTTTGCATTTTAACCCATAGGTAAGCATTTTCCAAAATGTGTTTCAGCTAACATTAACTTGAGAGAGTTTTAACAAATTTCTTTGAAAAAATTCTGTGGGCAAATACATGTGGAAAATGCTGGATTGAATGGCAAGAGCAGGAAGTTTCAGAGCCTTGAAGTTATGTGAATCTCTTAGAAGAAAATATAACCTATAGAATTTCTAGTTACTTGACCTCAAAAGTGGATCATGCAGTATTGCCTTTCATCAGAACAACAGACTTTGTGTGAATCAACTGTACTTCAGTAAAAATAGTAAATTAAAATTAAAAAAGAATTACAATAAAAAGAAAAAAAGACCTTTTATGTAATGCAATAGCATAAATTAAGAAGATAACTGGCTGTTATGGTAAGGCTCACCTGTAGCAGAGAGAGTTTGACTTCTAGAAGATCTGGGAGAGGGCTGTTGTAACAGTCTGGACTGATGATGGCCTGAACTAAGGTAGTGACACAAGTATAAAGCAACCGATGATCCTTCAAATGTGGTAGAAGTAAATGATGATTTTTTAAATTAAGTTATTTATTTTAATTGGAGGATAATTGCTTTACAATATTGTAACAGTTTTGCCATACATCGATGTGAATCAGCCACGGGTGCACATGTGTCCCCCCATCATGAGCCCCCCTCCCATATCCCTCCACACCCCATCCCTCTGGGTTGTCCAAGAGGATTGGCTTTGAGTGCCCTGCTTCATGCAGATGATAACTGAAAAGAAAGTGTTAAAAGACACCCATATTTTTAGTCTGGGCCAACAGATAAATTGTTATACCATTAACAAGGATAGGAAACAAAGAAGGAGAAATGGCTGACAGTGAAAAGATAATTAGATAATGAATGACTCACAAAACTATACGTACAACCTCAAGCTGTATTCCAAATTTTAGATTCATATTTTTAACTGTCCTTCTGAGACTCTAAAAGTACTGTGCCATAATACTTTAATCTTAATCTTAACATGTCATAACCCAACTTCATCCAAAAAGGGGATATTCATTCAACGGTTGTACATATTAATGGTGTTCTCCTTATTCTACTTTATGTCTCTGTGGGATGTTCTTTCCTAAAATAAGAGGTTACAGATTCTGTTTGTCTTTGGAAATACTAGGTCCTACATGCCTTTTGTGGTGACTGTCCACTATGGTTACAGGGAGTCTGTTAACTTATCATCATCACAGAACTTCCTCTAAGGAATTTCTCAGTATATGAAAATTCTAGAATATATGTTGAAATTTAGCTGGAATCATTTGTGGGCCCCTGCTCACCATCTTAGAAGACATGGCTCACTAATCAAAGTTTATCTTTCTGAGCTTGAGGCTGCTTGGAAATCAGTAAGTTATATCCCCCTGTTAAGATTAAAAGAGCCCTGTGTCCATGCAGTAACTTCTAAATAAACAGATTTTCCCAAATCCCAGAACTAATATCTGCACACCATAGGCTCTGGAATATCCTCTGATGAAGTGGATCTTCTTTTAAAAAGTTCAAATGCTCTTCTAAGTTCCATGGGTAGACTGAAAAATGGTTTTGAAATTGCTGAAATTACTTATAAAAATTTGAATATGTGTAGATAATATATAATTTTCTTGGGAGAAAGTCAATGTTTTTATCAAATTTTCATCAGTGGCTATGATTCTTATAAGGCTGATATTTATGAAAGTCAAGTAGCTAAAGAGATTTACTCTGTCTTGAAATATTATATTTTGGATCAGTTTGCTTTTAAGATAAAGCTTGATGAATGTTAGGTAAGAGGTTACAGATTTTGGTTGTTCTTATGTGTGAGATGCAGGAGATACACTACAAAGATATCAAATTTTACTTAGTTTCCATCTCACTAATATTTTTAAATTGGAGTTAGTTGATTTACAATATTGTGTTAGTTTCAAATGTATAGCAAAGTGACTTGCCTATACATTTGACTATGTATGTGTACTCTTTTTTATATTTTTTTTCCATTGTAGGTTTTTACAAGACATTGAATGTAGTTCCCTGTGCTATCCAGCAAATCTTTGTTGTTTATATATTTATATATGGTAGTGCATATCTGTTAATCCCATATTTCCAATTTATCCATTCTCTCCTTTCTGTTTGGTAACCATAATTTTTCTATGTATGTCTGTTGTTGTTCGAGAAGGCAATGACATCCCACTCCAGTACTCTTGCCTGGAAAATCCCATGGATGGAGGAGCCTGGTAGGCTACAGTCCATGGGGTTGCTAAGAGTTGGACACGACTGAACGACTTCACTTTCACTTTTCACATTCATGCATTGGAGAAGGAAATGGCAACCCACTCCAGTGTTCTTGCCTGGAGAATCCCAGGGACGAGGGAGCCTGGTGGGCTGCCGTCTGTGGGGTTGCACAGAGTCGAACACGACTGAAGTGACTTAGCAGCAGCATGTCTCTTGTTTCTGTTTTTTAAATAAGTTCATTTGTATTACTTTTTAGCTTCAATATTTTCTTAAATAGAAATCAGAACTAACTTCCCATATATACTTCAAGGCACTACCCTTTTGTTTTTAGGTCCTTTCAATCTAAAATTGGCATTGGACAAGCTCCATACCACAATGTCCTCTGACTGCTTTCCTGAAACTGAGTTTTTCTTTCCACCTTATTATTAATGCAATGCTCTACCAAGTCAAGTTCTCAATCATTTGTTGAATGATTTGCAGTTTATAAAGTTCATACTGTTCTCCTTTCTTGTACTTGTGTGATTCTCCTGATTTTTCTATCCTAAAATGTTTTCAAATATGACATGCCTCCATAATTAAAAATAGCTTGTTATAGCTTATAATAGTTTATTATATTAACTCTGCATAGTATTATCCTGAAATAGCATCTTCTTGGAAAGCTTGGATACCTAAATGTCTTCATAGAAAGTACCAATGCAGAACGATAGATAGTTGGATATTTGGAGAGGCAGAATTGTAGTGTTGGTAAGAGTAATGGTATCAGAGTGGAGGATTTGGGCAAGTTACTAAATCTCCCTAAAACTTAGTTACCTCACCCATTGAAAAAATAATACTAAGCTTGTAAGAATACAGTGACATAGTGTATGTAAAGCACTTATCACCATATCTTGCCCACCTTAGAAACAAAAAGGTGGTACCTATGACAACTTATAGCTATAGCAGTCTATTTTAACTTGGTAACAACTTAAGTTGGTCCCATTTAAAGCTCAACATTTTTACCTCCACCCGCATGCTTTATGGATTTGATGTCACATTTTATATCTTTTTATCTTGTATATCATTAACTAATAACAATAGTTATTATATCTATTGTAACAATAGTTTCTTACTGTTCTTTTCTTTTTACCTTCATACTAGCTTTATAACTGATTAATCCATTATTTTACTCTATATCTACCTTTTCAGTGGAGTTTATTCTTTCATATGTTTTCTTGTTATTAATCTTTCTTTTCAGCATAAAGAAGTCCCTTTATCATGTCCTGTAAGACTAGTTGAGTGGTGATGAAATCCTTTAGAAATACTTGTTCAGAAAATACTTGTCTGGAAAACTCTTTGTCCTTCATTCTGAATGATAACTTTGCTAAATAGGGTATTCTTAGTTGGAAGTTTTTACCTTTCAGCACTCTGAATATATGATGATACATTCTTCGGGCCTGAAAGTTTCTGCTGAAAAATCCACTGATACTCTTGTGGGGGTTCCTTTGTACATAACAAATTGTTTTTCTCATGCTGCTTTTAATATTATCTCTTTAACTTTTGACATTTTAATTATAATGTGTCTTAGAGTGGGTCTCTTTGGGTTCATCTTTTTGGAATTCTTTAGGCTTCCTGGGATTGGATATCTGTTTTCTTCCCGGTTAGGCAAGTTTTCAGCCATTATGTCTTCAAATAAGATTTTTGTTCCTTCTTCTTTCTCTTCTTCTTCTTGGATCCCTATAATGTGAATGTTAATCTGTTTGATGCTGTCCTATAAGCCCCTTAAGCTATCTTTACTTTTTAAATTCTTTTTTCTTTTTGTTGCTCTAATATGGTGAGTTCCACTGCCTTGTCTTTAAGTCAAATAATTCTTTCTTCTACTTCATCTAATCTGCTGGTCAACTCCTCTAGTGTATTTTTAAGTTAATGTATTCTTCATGCTCAATTGGCTACTGAAGATCAGTGGAGAAATAACTCCAGAATGAATGAAGAGATGGAGTCACTGCAAAAACAACACTCAGTTGTGGGTGTGACTGGTGATGAAAGTAAAGTCCGATGCTGTAAAAAGCAATATTGGGTTGCAGTCTGGAACGTTAGGTCCATGAATCAAGGCAAATTGGAAGTGGTCAAACAGGAGGTGGCAAGAGTGAACATTGATATTTTAGGAATCAGCAAGCTAAAATGGACTGGAATGGGTGAATTTAACTCAGATGACAATTGTATCTACTACTGTGGGCAAGAATCCCTCAGAAGAAATGGAGTAACCATCATAGTCAACAAAAGAGTTCAAAATGCAGTACTTGGATGCAGTCTCAAAAACAACAGAATGATCTCTGTTCATTTCCAAGGCAAATTATTCAATATTACAGTAATCCAAGTCTGTGTCCCGAGCAGTAATGCTGAAGCTGAAGTTGAACGGTTCAATGAAGACCTAAAAGACCTTCTAGAACTAATACCCCCAAAAGATGTCCTTTTCATTATAGGGGACTGGAATGCAAAAGTAGGAAGTCAAGAAACACCTGGAGCAACAGGCAAATTTGGCCTTGGAGTACAGAATGAAGCAGGGCAAAGGCTCATAGAGTTTTGCCAAGAGAGCACACTGGTCATAGCAAACACCTTCTTTCAACAACACAAGAGAAGACTCTACACATGGACATTACCAGATGGTCAATACTGAAATCAGATTGATTATGTTCTTTGCAGCCCAAGGTAGAGAAGCTCTATACAGTCAACAAAAACAAGACCAGGAGCTGACTGTGGCTCAGATCATGAACTCCTTATTGCCAAATTCAGAATTAAATTGAAGAATGTAGAGAAAACCACTAGACCACTCAGGTATGACCTGAATCAAATCCCTTACGATTATACAGTGGAAGTGACAAATAGATTCAAGGGATTAGATCTGATAGACAGAGTGCCTGAAGAACTATGGACAATATCATGTCAAGGTTCATGACATTGTACAGGAGGCAGTGATGAAGACCATCCTGAAAAAAAGATATGCAAAAAGGCCAAGTGGCTGTCTGAGGCTTTACAAATAGCTGTGAAAAGAAGAGCAGCAAAAGGCAAAGGAGAATAGGAAAGATATATCCATTTGAATATAGAATTCCAAAGAATAGCAAGGAGAGATAAGAAAGGCTTCCTCAGTGATAAATGCAAAGAAATAGAGGAAAACAATAGAATGGGAAAGACTAGAGATCTCTTCAAGAAAATTAGAGATACCAAGGGAACATTTCCTGTAAAGATGGGCACAGTAAAGGACAGAAATGGTATGGAACTGACAGAAGCAGAAGATATTAAGAGGACGTGGCAAGAATACACAGAAAAAGTGAAAATGAAGTCTTTCAGTCATGTCCAACTCGTTGGGACCCCATGGACTGTAGCCTACACAGGTTCCTCCATCCATGGGATTTTCCAGGCAAGAATATTGGAGTGGGTTGCCATTTCCTTCTCCAGGAGATCTACCCTACTGAGGGACTGAACCTGGGTCTTGCACATTGTAGGCAGACACTTTACCATCTGAGCCACCAGGGAAGTCATATAGAGAAGAACTATACAAAAAAGATCTTCATGACCCTGATAATCACGGTGGTGTGATCACTCATCTAGAACCAGACATCCTGGAATGTGAATTCAAGTGGGCCTTAGGAAGCATCTCTATGAACAAAGCTAGTGGAGGTTATGGAATTCCAGCTGAGCTATTTCAAATCCTAAAAGATGATGCTATGGAAGTGCTGTACTCAATAAGCCAGCAAATTTGGAAAACTCAGCAGTGGCCACAGGACTGGAAAAGGTCAGTTTTCATTCCAATCCCAAAGAACCACAATGCCAAAAAATGCTCAAACTACTGCACAATTGCCCTCATCTCACACACTAGCAAAGTAATGCTCAAAATTCTCCAAGCCAAGCTTCAACAGTATGTGAACCATGAACTTCCAGGTGTTCAAGCTTGATTTAGAGAAGGCAGAGGAACCAGATATCAAATCGCCAACATCCATTGGATCATGGAAAAAGCAAGAGACTTCCAGAAAAACATCTACTTCTGCCTTATTGACTATGCCAAAGCCTTTGACTGTGTGGATCACAATAAGCTGTGGAAAATTCTTAAAGAGATGGGAATACTAGACCACTTTACCTGACTCTTGAGAAACCTGTATGGAGGTCAAGAAGCAACAGTTAAAACTGCACATGGAATAATGGACTGTTTCCAAATCAGCAAAGGAGTATGTCAAGGCTGTATATTGTCACCCTGCTTACTTAACTTATATGCAGAGTACATCATGGAAAATACCATGCTGGATGAATCACAAGCTGGAATCAAGATTACAGGGAAAAATACCAATAACCTCAGATATGCAGATGACACCACCCATATGGCAGAAAGCGAAGAAAAACTAAAGAGGCTCTTGATGAAAGTGAAAGAGGAGAGTGAAAAAGTTGGCTTAAAACTCAACATTCAGAAAAAAATCATGGCATCTGGTCCCATCACTTCATGGCAAATAGATGGGGAAACAATGGAAACAGTTACAGACTATGTTTTTGGGTTTCAAAATCACTGCAGATGGTGACTGAAGCCATGAAATTAAAAGACACTTGCTCCTTAGAAGAAAAGCTATGACCAGCCTAGACAATATATTAAAAAGCAGAGACATTACTTTGCAAACAAAGGTCCATCTAGTCAAAGCTATGGTTTTTCCAGTAGTCACGTACAGATATGAGAGTTGGACTATAAAGAAAGCTGAGCACTGAAGAATTGATGCTTTTGAACTGTGTTGTTGGAGAAGACTCTTGAGAGTCCCCTGAACAGCAAAGAGATCCCAGCAGTCCATCTTAAAGGAAATCAGTTCTGAATATTCACTGGAAGGACTGATGCTGAACCTGAAACTCCAATACTTTGGTCACCTGATGTGAAGAACTGACTTATTGGAAAAAACCCTGATGCTGGAGAAGTTTGAAGGTGGGAGGAGAAGGAGATGACAGAGGATGAGATGGTTGGATGGCATCACCAACTCGATTGACGTGAGTTTGAATTAGCTCTGGGAGTTGGTGATGGGCAGGGAAGCCTGGCATGCTGCAGCCCATGGGGTTGCAAAGAGTTGGACACAGCCAAGCGACTGAACTGAATGGACTGATTCTTCATCTCTGTGAGTTCTATTTGTTACTTTCTATACTTTTCATCTCTTTGTTGAAGTTTTCACTTGTTCATCCATTATTCTTCTCAGTTTAGTAAGCATCTTTATGACAATTGCTATGAACCCTTTATCAAATAAATATACTTATCTCCATTTTTTAGGAGTTTTTTTTCCCCTGAAGTTTTGTCTTGTTCTTTCATTTGAAACATTTCTGTCTCTTCATTTTGCTTGACTCACTTTGTTAGCTTCTATACAGTAGATGGAACAACCGTTTCAGTCTTGACGGAGTGGCCTCGTGTAGGAAGTGAACCTTGTTGGTCAGCCCTGTACCAACTCTTTGTTGTGTCTCCTTTGTGTTTGTCCAAGCAGCCTATTATATTTTTAACAGTTCTTAGTAGTTGAAGATGGACCAAGACTTATCAATATCTCTAAGGGAAGAATCTCAGTACTTTAAATTTAGGCTGTTTTGAAGCCAGACCCTCAGGCAGCAGCATTTAATAGTACGCAATGCTCTTCAGTCCTGTGGGACCACAAGCATAAACCCTGCTGGCTAGGTGATCAGGCAGTATCAGCTGAGTGACAGTCACAAAAACTGGGGCTCCAGACAAGTATATAAGCTACTTTCTGTGAGATTCTGGTGAGTTGAAACAGGCAGAGGAGGAACACCAAGATGGTGTCCATATTCTACATTTCTTGAGAGCAGCTCCATAGTCCACTAGATGTGTGCCATACCTGAAGCCTGTCCTTCAGGCTGATGCTCCTGGACAAGCAATGAGACCTCTTTCATAGACTGGAAAGTGTGCTGTTTAGTCAGTGCCCTGGCACTGGTAGCCTGCCAAGAATTGTCTCTTGGACTACCACAGTCTGTGGGACCCAGGAATCCAAGTCCAATGGCCACTGGAACCAAGAGATCAAGGGGACTTCCTCTGGGTGGCAGCTGCAAAAACCAAGGCACCAGATATAAAAATCAGGGCACTATCAACATGTAAAATTCCCCTCCAGGAGACGCTAGTGCTCTAGAGTGTGACAAAGAGAAATTGTGAAGATAGTGCCTGCCTTCCAAGGTTTCTGGAAAGGAGTACAGTTATCTTCTAGATGCATGTTTAATTGGTGAAGCCTGCCCTTTGGGCTGCAGCCATGATGATTAGCTTATAGGCTCATCACAGAAAGACTGAGCTCCTGAGTCTGTTGTCCCTTGCTGATCCCTGAGTGTGGTAGCTGCTTAAGAATTCTCTGTCTGTTAGTTACAGTTTGATGAGACCAACCAAAGCCAGGGGATGTAGAGGTGAAAATCTGGAAGCAGTTGTAAAAATCAGGGCACCAGACAGAGATATGAGCTTCTTTCTGGGTGAGAGTGATTATTAAAACCCTGTGGGACTAGGAATGCAAGCTCCCCTGTCCTCCAGAGCCAGGCAGTCAAGAAGCATCCCCTGGGGATTAGCCACAAAGATTGGGGCACCAGATACATATAAAATAAAAGATTTTTAAAAAGGAAGGTGCAACTGAACATATATTGTCTGCTTCATTTGTGTAAGAAGGAAGGAAAATTAAGAAAATAAACATTTCTATGTTGTCATACTGTGATTGATAATGAGAAATATTTACATTTGGTCTTTATTTGTAGTCCTTAACACAGAGTTCCTAAAACTCCAATAAATTCCTAAGTAATAAGAGCACTTATGTTCTAATGAGGTAACTCTAAGAGGGCTCCTGGATGGCTTTGGGATGGTCACTGGCCACAAGTAAGACTAAGTCATGATTAAAAGTTTAGAATTTTCAGCCCTGCCTCCACTTCTCTAAGTGGAGGAGAGGAGCTAAAAATGAAGTTAATAATTGATCATTAAAAAATACATGTTGACAATACATTTATGGTTAATTGGCTCATGAAATCATGCATATGGTGGAGGAATGGGTTCAGAGGAGTCAGGAACACAACTTACATATTTGAGCTTGGGAACTCCAAAGAAATAATGGCTGGATTCCTATTTCTGACTTTTATCAGTGTACTTTCTTGGCACTCTCAAAATGATACTTAGGTTTGATAGGTCTTCTCTTTTAAAAATTACACCAATTTCTATAATTTTTAAAACATAAATGTATCAGTTCCGTTCAGTTCAGTCACTCAGTAGTGTCCGACTCTGCGACCCCATGAATCGCAGCACACCAGGCCTCCCTGTCCATCACCAACTCCCGGAGTTCACTCAGACTCATGCCCATCGAGTCAGTGATGCCATCCAGCCATCTCATCCTCTGCCTTCCCCTTCTCCTCCTGCCCCCAATCCCTCCCAGCATCAGAGTCTTTTCCAAAGAATCAACTCTTTGCATGAGGTGGCCAAAGTACTGGAGTTTCAGCTTTAGCACCATTCCTTCCAAAGAAATCCCAGGGCTGATCTCCTTCAGAATGGACTGGTTGGGTCTCCTTGCAGTCCAAGGGACTCTCAAGAGTCTTCTCTAACACCACACTTCAAAAGCATCAATTCTTTGGCGCTCAGCCTTCTTCACAGTCCAACTCTCACATCCGTACATGACCACTGGAAAAACCATAGCCTTGACTAGATGGACCTTAGTCAGCAAAGTAATGTCTCTGCTTTTGAATATGCTGTCTAGGTTGGTCATAACTTTTCTTCCAATGGATACAAAAAAAAAGTCATACTAATGTCTAGATCATTATTGTCCGAAGGTGATACTGGAACATACCGCATACCGCACAAGTGCATCTTCTTCAGAGTATTTGATAAAAATCTGAGCTACAAATAATTTCCAATGGTAGTTTATTAAGTCAGAAAGCATTTGAAGACCAGCATGTTTTCTAAATTCTGGAATGCTAAAGGTAGAGGACACTAGACTCTTAAAACCTCTTAGAATTTGGTGCCAGTAAATAGTTTATCTCCCCTAATAAACTGTTGTTTTTTTCTTTGTGCATCATTGAATGTGTTTAGTTATGTGTCTGAAGCAACGTAAGTATAATTTACCTCATACAGCTTCTATTGTCTATCCTTAATGGCAAGTCACCTTAAATGTTTTGGAAACATTGGAAGGCATATATAAATAAATTTTAAAAATAAGAAATAGAATCTCATAAATATGAAATGTAGAAAAATAATATACAAATCCTAACACCTTTGAAATGCCAAATGTTGTAAATAAAATTATACATATCATTAATTTAAGAGATTGAAAGTTGGAAAAACCCATAGTCTTTATTAATTCATAGAATAATATGATAATAAATTTCATGTTGAAAAATAAATGTGCAAAAATATTGAGGAATGTACTGGAAAACAGTTTAATAATGAAAGAATAGACATGATTATTAAACAATGTTGTTTTGGTTCAAGAATCAATAAGTAGGTTACTGGAACAAATTAGAGAGTTTGTAAACAGTTAAATAAATGCAAGAATGTAATATATTAAAATTTGTGATTTATAACATTGGGGAAAATTTGATTATTTAATAAATGGCTTTGGAACAATGGATAGCCTTCAGAAAGAAAATCACATTAGATTCCTTAGAATAAAATATACCCCCTAGAATAAAATACATTCCAAAGGAATAAAAGATTTAAACATAAAAATAAAAATCTAAGAGTATTAGAAGATAACATCAAAAATTTTTCTGATAATCTTCACGTGGGGTTGACATTTCTAAGCATGTCTTAAAGTCCAGAAGTTATTTTTTTTTAAATAGACAAATTTCACTATATAAATTTTATAAAAGTATACTTGGCTAGAAAAACATACAACAGATAAAATAAAAAGGCAAATTACAATTTGAATTAAATGTTTCAAATATTAAACTTATTTGACATAAAAATGATAACTATAAAAGAAAAAATGACAATAACAAATTCAACCTCATTTTAATTGCAAAAATTTGTTTTATAAAAAACACAATTGAGAGGTGGGGAAAACAAGCCAGAGTAAGAGACAGTATCTTTAAAACTTTGTAATTTATGTATATTTCTTAAGTTATACATATCCAAAATATGTAAAGAACTTCTAGAAATCACTAAGAGTAGAGACATTGAACTCAAGTTAAAAACGTGCAAAATACTTTAAACAGACACTTCACGGTGGAAGATAGCTAAGGTCAATAAAGATATGAAAATGTTCTCAAGTTTATTAGCCAATTGAAAAATGCACGTTAAATGATATTGTGAAACCATTATACATACACCAGAATAAGTAAAATAAAAAGGACACAAAAAAAGTTTTATCAAGGATTTGGAGCAACTGGAATGCTTGTATTTTTCTGCTGGGAGATACATTTGTACAACTGTTTTGGAAAAGCTTGGCAATAGCTACATACAACAATAATGAATGACCTTAATAAACATGTTGTTATGTGAAAGAAACCAGATTCAAAAGAGTATATACTGTATAATTCCATTATGATAAAGTACAATAAACTATGGTGTTAGAAGTCAGAAGGAGGGCTTTCCTGGTGGTTCGGTGGGGGAGAGTCTGCCTGTGTGTGTGGGAGATACAGGTTCCATTCCTGAGAGGATCTCATGTGAAGTGGGGCAGCTGGGCCTATGCACCACAACTATTGAGCGTGTGCTCTGGAGCTTGGGAGCCAGAACTGCTGAGGCCCACGTGCCCTGGAGCCTGTGCTCTGCAACAGAAGAGGCCACTGCAATGAGAGGGTCCCTGCACCACAAAAGTGAAAAAGTGAAAGTGTTAGTTGCTCAGTTATGAATGACTGTGACCTCATGGACTGTAGCCCAGCAGGGTCCTCTGTCAATGGAATTCTCCAGGCAAGAGTCCTGGAGTGGGTAGCCATTTCCTAGGGAAAAAGCCCACGTAGTGGCAAAGACTCAATACAGCCAAAAGTAAGTGGATAAATGATAAACAAACAACATTATTAAAAAAAAAAAAGAATGATAGTTTAATCTTGGGAGGGGGACTCAGAGGGTTTCCCAGGTGGCACTAGTGGTAAAGAACCCACGTGCCAATGCAGGAGACATAAGAGACATGGGTTTGATTTCTGGGGGAGATCCCCTGGAGGAGGGCGTGGCAACCACCTCCAGAACTCTTGCCTGGAGAATCACATGGACAGAGGAGCCTGACAGGCAACATTTTATGGGGTCTCAAAGAATTAGACATGACTGAAGTGACTTCACAGTCCAACTCTCACATACATAACATGACCAGAAGAAAAACCATAGCCATGAGTAGACAGAACTTAGTCGGCAAAGTAATGTCTCTGCTTTTGAATATACTATCTAGGTTGGTCATAACTTTTCTTCCAAGGAGTAAGCGTCTTTTAATTTCATGGCTGCAGTCACCATCTGCAGTGATTTTGGAGCCCCCAAAAATAAAGTCTGACACTGTTTCCACTGTTTCCCACGAAGTGATGGGACCAGATGCCATGATCTTCATTTTCTGAATGTTGAGCTTTAAGCCAACTTTTTCACTCTCCTCTTTCACTTTCATCAAGAAGCCCTTTAGTTCTTCTTCACTTTCTGCCATAAGGGTGGTGTCATCCGCATATCTGTGGGTATTGATATTTCTCCCGACAATCTTGATTCAGCTTGTGCTTCTTCCAGTCCAGCGTTTCTCATGATGTATTCTGCACAAAAGTTATATAAGCAGGGTGACAATATACAGCCTGACGTACTCCTTTTCCTATTTTAAACCAGTCTATTGTTCCATGTCCACTTCTAACTGTTGCTTCCTGACCTGCATACAGATTTCTCAAGAGGCAGGTCAGGGTGGTCTGGTATTCCCATCTCTTTCAGAATTTTCCACAGTTTATGTGATCTACACAGTCAAAGGCTTTGGCATATTCAATAAAGCAGAAATAGATGTTTTTCTGGAACTCTCTTGCTTTTGCCATGATCCAGCGGATGTTGGCAATTTCCTCTGCCTTTTCTAAAATCAGCTGGAACATCAGGAAGTTCATGGGTCACATATTGCTGAAGCATATCTTGGAGAATTTTGAGCATTACTTTACTAGCATGTGAGATGAGTGCAACTGTGTGGTAGTTTGAGCATTCTTTGGCATTGCCTTTCTTTGGGATTGGAATGAAAACTGACCTTTTCCAGTCCTGTGGCCACTGCTGAGTATTCCAAATTTGCTGGCATATTGAGTGCAGCACTTTCACAGCATCTTCTTTCAGAATTTGAAATAGCTCAACCGGAATTCCATCACCTCCACTAGCTTTGTTCGTAGTGATGCTTTCTAAGGCCAACTTGACTTCATGTGACAGTTGGACTGTGAAGAAGGCTGAGCGCCAAAGAATTGATGCTTTTGAACTGTGGTGTTGGAGAACACTCTTGAGAGTCCCTTGGAATGCAAGGAGATCCAACCAATCCATTCTGAAGGAGATCAGCCCTGGGATTTCTTTGGAAGGAATAATGCTAAAGCTGAAACTCCAGCACTTTGGCCACCTCATGCGAAGAGATGACTCATTGGAAAAGACTCTGATGCTGGGAGGGATTGGGGGCAAGAGGAGAAGGGGACGACAGAGGATGAGATGGCTGGATGGCATCACTGACTCGATGGATGTGGGTTTGGGTGAACTCCGGGAGTTGGTGATGGACAGGGAGGCCTGGTGTGCTGTGATTCATGGGGTCGCAGAGTCGGATACGACTGAGTGACTGAACTGAACTGAACTGAAGTGACTTAGCACACACACAGGGGAGCTCAGAGGGAGCATGAGTGGTGCTTCTGGGCCACATGTGAGGATAGCATGGTTCCTGAGCAGGAGGCTAGTTACAAAGATGTGTTTGTTTAAAATTATTGTGGTGTACAAGAGATGGGAATTCCAGACCACCTGACCTGCCTCTTAAAAAATCTATATGCAGGTCAGGAAGCAACAGTTAGAAGTGGACATGAACAACAGACTGGTTCCAAATAGGAAAAGGAGTCCATCAAGGCTGTGTATTGTCACCCTGCTTATTTAACTTCTATGCAGAGTACATCATGAGAAACGCTGGGCTGGAAGAAGCACAAGCTGGAATCAAGATTGCCGAGAGAAATATCAATAACCTCAGATATGCAGATGACACCATTGTTATGGCAGAAAGTGAAGAGGAACTAAAAAGCCTCTTGATGAAAGTGAAAGAGGAGAGCGAAAAAGTTGGCTTAAAGCTCAACATTCAGAAAACCAAGATCATGGCATCTGGTCTCATTACTTCATGGGAAATAGATGGGTAACAGTGGAAACAGTATCAGACTTTATTTTGGGGGGCTTCAAAATCACAGCAGATGGTGATTGGAGCCATGAAATTAAAAGACGCTTACTCCTTGGAAGGAAAGTTATGACCAACATAGACAGCATATTGAAAAGCAGAGACATTACTTTGCCAACAAAGTTCCATCTAGTTAAGGCTATGGTTTTTCCAGTGGTCATGTATGAATGTGAGAGTTGGACTGTGAAGAAAGCTGAGCACCGAAGAATTGATGCTTTTGAACTGAGGTGTGGTGAAGACTCTTGAGAGTCCCTTGGACTGCAAGGAGATCCAACCAGTCCATCCTAATGGAGATCAGTCCTGGGCGTTCATTGGCAGGACTGATGCTGAATCTGAAACTCCAATATTTAGGCCACCTCATGTGAAGAATTGACTCACTGGAAAAGACTCTGATGCTGGGAGGGGTTGGGGGCAGGAGGAAAAGGGGACAACAGAGGATGAGATGGCTGGATGGCATCAGCAACTTGATGGACATGAGTTTGAGTGAACTCCGGAAGTTGGTGATCGACAGGGAGGCTTGGCATGCTGAGATTCATAGTCACAAAGAGTCAGACATGACTGAGCGACTGAACTGAACTGAACTGAAAATCACTGCAGATGGTGACTGCAGGCATGAAATTGAAAGATTCTTGCTCCTTGGAAGAAAAACTATGATCATCCTAGACAGCATATTAAAAAGCAGAGACATTACTTTGCAAACAAAGGTCCATTTAGTCAAAGCTATGGTTTTTCTAGTAGTCATGTATAGATGTGAGAGTTGAAATATAAAGAAAGCTGAGCACTGAAGAATTGATGCTTTTGAACTGAGATGTTGGTGAAGACTCTTAAGAGTCCCTTGGACAGCAAGGAGATCAAACCAGTCAATCCTAGAGGAAATGAGTCCTGAATATTCACTGGAAGGACTGATGCTGAAGCTGAAATTCCAATACTTTGGCCACCTGATGTGAAGAACTGACTCATTTGAAAAGACCCTGATGCTGGGAAAGATTGAGGGCAGGAAGAAAATTGAACGATAGAGGATGAGATGATTAGATGGCATCACCAACTCAATGGGCATGAATTTGAGTAAGCTCCGGGAGTTGGTGATGGACAGGGAAGCCTGGCATGCTGCAGTCTATGGGCTTGCAAAGAGTCGGACACTACTGAGTGACTGAACTGACTGACTGACACTTATGTGTACTTTCTGGAAATGTATTACACTTTGTCATCTGTAAAGAAATGATGGGAGAAGCTTTGAAGAGAGAATATATATTATTTAAGACAATATTTTCACTCCTAAGAGAATGTAAGTTTAAAATGCAGTATAAAATTTAACCTATCAATTTGACAAGTGAATACTTTGTTGGTAAAGGTAATAGAAATAGAGACTGTCATACATTGGAGCCTGGATGGTCATTTGGTACAACTCTCATGGAGGATATTTGGCAATAATGTACATAACTTTTCTCATAGTAATTTCAGTTCTGGGAATTTATCCAAGTTTTTATTGGCACATGTGAGCAATGCAATTTATGAAAAGACATCTATTTAAGTATTGTTTATAAAGGCAAAATATCAAAGATAACTCATATGCCTATTTAAATGGAATTTTGCAATAAATTATATGTTATATTCACACAATGTAAGACATTATAGCTGTTAGAAATGATAAGGCAGTTTGAGAGCTAATATAGGACAATCTTTGGGATAAACTGTTCAAAAAATAAACAAAATCCTCACGAACTTAAGCTGATGAATAGTTTGTTACCATTTGTTTGTAAATGTTGTATACATAGTCAATGTATTTGAATGCATACGTATACATGAACATTCTATATAGAGAGACTATCTCTGGAAATTGATGCAAGGAGCTGGACACAGTATTCACCCTGTGATGAGTAACTGAGTATCTCAGAGAAATGAGTGGTTGAGCACCTTATTTTTCCAGTGTACCCTTTAATTTTTTATTTTTAACCTTATTTGTGTACTATATTAAAAATATTAAGTATTAAGCAAACAGCTAAACATGACTCCACAATTGATAAACAGAATCACAGAACTGATACAACTGAAAATCAATTACTGGATTAAGAGAATTAATATTTGGATTCTTTCAGAAGAAGAAGAGTCAAGGAGAAGAAAAAGTTTTAGAAAAAGGTAAAAGACATTGAGATTAGAATTGGAAGTTCCAACATCTATTTAAAAGGAATGCCGGAATGGGAAAAAAAAATGATTAAAGAAATGAAAAGAAAGTGAAAGTGAAGTCACTTAGTCATGTCTGACTCTTTGCAAGCCCATGAACTGTAGCCTACCAGGCTCCTTCGTCCATGGGATTTTCCAGGCAAGAGTACTGGAGTGTGTTGTCATTTTCTTCTCCAGGGGATTTTCCTGACCTAGAGATCAAACCCTGGTCTCCCGCATTGCAGCTAGATGATTTACCATCTGAGCCACCAGGTAAGATAAGTTTTATAAGATGATTTAAGCCTGAAAGATTTACCTTCAAAGGGCCCACAAAATACAGAGTAAGAATAACTAAAGACTTTTATCAAAGCATACTTTAGTGAAATTTCTTAATGTCAACATTATAAAGATATTTCCAAAGAGAAACAAAATAACTATAAAGGAACAAAATTCAGCTGATCTTGCAACATTGAATCTAGAAAATGGTGAAGCAAGATCTTCAAAATTTCAAAGGAAATAACTTGAAACCTATAATTTGATATGTAGCCAAATAATATCAATTTTGTACACAATTATTGAGTTATATGTTATAACTTTGACATGGGGAAGTGCCTCCCAACAGGACAATGCAATGCAATGGAATATAGTTGTGTCTGACTCCTTGTAACTCTATAGACTATAGCTGCCAAGCTCCTCTGTCCATGGGATTCTCCAGGCAAGAATACCAGAGTGGGTTGCCCTTCCCTTCTCGGGGGATCTTCCTGACCCAGGGACTGAACCCGTGTCTCTTGCATCTCCTGCATTGACAGGTGAGTTCTTTACCACTAGTGCCACCTGGAAAGTCCAATAGGACAGAAGTCACCCAAATCACAAAATTTCCTATATGGCAAGAAACACCAATAATAAACTCACAAAAATGTGACAAAATATTTATAATGCATATAGTAGAAAGTGATTGATATCTATAATATCTCAAGAACTTATACAAATCATGAAACAGTAAATAATCCAATGGAAAAGCAATCAAAAGCATTTTATAGGAAAACTAGTACAAATGACCAATAAATACATTAAAAGTTAATGCTTAACTTAATATGTAATCAAATAAATGCAAATTGAATCAATCAGTTCAGTACAGTCACTCAGTCGAGTCCAACTCTGTGCAATGCCATGAACTGGAGCACACCAGGCCTCCCTGTCCATCACCGACTCCTGGAGTTTACCCAAACTCCTGTCCATTGAATCAGTGATGTGACCCAACCATGTCATCCTCTGTCGTTACCTTCTCCTCCTGCCTTCACCTTCTCCTCCTGCCCTCAATCTTTCCCAGCATCAGGGTTTTTTCAAATGAGTCAGCTCTTTGCAGCAGATGGCCTAAGTACTGGAGCTTCAGCTTCAACATCAGTATTTCCAGTGAACACCCAGGACTGATCTCATTTAGGATGGACTGGTTGGATGTCCTTACAGTCCAAGGGACTTTCAAGAGTCTTCTCCAACACCACAGTTCAAAAACATCAATTCTTCACTGCTCAGCTTTCTTTACAGTCCAACTCTCACATCCATATATGACTACTGGAAAAACCATAGCCTTGGCTAGATGGACCTTTGTTGACAAAGTAATGTCTCTGCTTTTCAATATGCTGTCTATGTTGGTCATAACTTTCCTTCCAAGGTGCGAGCATCTTTTAATTTCATGGCTGCAGTCACCATCTGCAGTGATTTTGGAGCCCTGAAAAATAAAGTCTGATACTGTTTCCGCTGTTTCCCCATCTATTTCCCATGAAGTGATGGGACCAGATGCCATGATGTTAGTTTTCTGAATGTTGAGCTTTAAGCCAAGATTTTCACTCTCCTCTTTCACTTTCATCAAGAGGCTCTTTAGTTCTTCTTCACTTTCTGCCATAAGGGTGATGTCATCTTCATATCTTAGGTTATTGATATTTCTCCTGGCAATCTTCATTCTAGCTTGTCCTTCTTTCAGCCCAGCGTTTCTCATGATGTACTCTGCATGTAAGTTAAATAAGCAGGGTGACAATATACAGCCTTGATGGACTCCTTTTCCTATTTGGAACCAGTCTGTTGTTCCATGTCCACTTCTAACTGTTGCTTCCTGACCTGCATACAGATTTCTCAAGAGGCAGGTCAGATGGTTTGGTATTCCCATCTCTTTCAGAATTTTCCACAGTTTATTGTGATCTACACAGTGAAAGGCTTTGGCATAGTTAATGAAGCAGAAATAGATGTTTTCTGGAGCTCTCTTGGTTTTCTGATGATCCAGAAGATGTTGGCAATTTGATCTCTGGTTCCTCTGCCTTTTTTAAAACCAGCTTGAACATCTGGAAGTTCACAGTTCACATATTGCTCAAGCCTGGCTTGGAGAATTTGAGCATTACTTTGCTACCATGTGTTCAGTTGAGTTCATTTCAGTCACTCAGCCATGTTCAACTCTTTGTGACCCCATGAACTGCAGCACTCCAGGCCTCCCTGTCCATCACCAACTCCCAAAGTTTACCCAAACTCATGTCCATTGAGTTGGTGATGCCATCCAACGATGTCATCCTCTGTCGTCCCCTTCTCCTCCCGCCCTCAATCTTTCCCAGCATCAGGGTCTTTTCAAATGAGTCAGCTCTTCACATCAGGTGGCCAAATTACTGGAGTTTCAGCTTCAGCATAAGTCCTTCCAATGAACACCTAGGACTGATCTCCTTAAGATAGACTGGTTGGATGTCCTTGCAGTCCAAGGGACTCTCAAGAGTCTCCTCCAACACCAGAGTTCAAAAGCATCAATTCTTCTGTGCTCAGCTTCTGTGTGGTAGTTTGAGCATTCTGTGGCATTGCCTTTCTTTGGGATTGGAGTGAAAACTGACCTTTTCCAGTCCCATGTCCACAGCTGAGTTTTCCAAATTTGCTGGCATATTGAGTGCAGCACTTTCAGCATCATCTTTTAGGATTTGAAATAGCTCAACTGGAATTCCATCACCTCCACTACCTTTGTTCATAGTGATGCTTCTTAAGGCCCACTTGACTTCACATTCCAGGATTTCTGGCTCTAGGTCAGTGAGCACACCACCGTGATTATCTGGGTAGTGAAAATCTTTTTTGTACAGTTCTTCCATGTATTCTTGCCACCTCTTCTTAATATCTTCTGCTTCTGTTAGGTCCATACAATTTCTGTCCTTTATTGAGCCCATCTTTGCATAAAGTGTTCCCTTGGTATCTCTAATTTTCTTGAAGAGATCTCTACTCTTTCCCAGTCTATTATTATCCTCTATTTCTTTGCAGTGATCACTGAAGAAGGCTTTCTTATCTCTCCTTGCTATTCTTTGGAACTCTGCATTCAAATGGGTATATCTTTCCTTCTCTCCTTTGCTTTTTGCTTCTTTTCTTTTCACAGCTATTTGTAAGGCCTCCTCATTCAGCCATTTTGCTTTTTTGCATTTTGTTTTCTTGGGGATGGTCTTGCTCCCTGTCTCCTGTACAATGTCACAAACCTCCGTCCATAACTCATCAGGCACTCTGTCTATCAGATCTAATCCCTGAAATCTATTTTTCTCATTTCCACTGTATAATCATAAGGGATTTGATTTAGGTCATACCTGAATGGTCTAGTGGTTTTCCCTACTTTATTCACTTTAAGTCTGAATTTGGCAATAAAGAGTTCATGATCTGAGCCACAGTCAGCTCCCAGTCTTGTTTTTGTTGACTGTATAGAGCTTCTCCATCTTTGGCTGCAAAGAATATAATCAATCTGATTTCAGTGTTGACCATCTGGTGATGTCCATGTGTAGAGTCTTCTCTTGTGTTGTTGGAAGAGGGTGTTTGCTATGACCAGTGCATTCTCTTGGCAAAACTCGATGAGCCTTTGCCCTGCTTCATTCTGTATTCCAAGGCCAAATTTGCCCGTTGCTCCAGGTGTTTCTTGATTTCCTACTTTTGCATTCCAGTCCCTTATCATGAAAAGGACATCTTTTTGGGATGTTAGTTCTAAAAGGTCTTGTAGGTCTTCATAGAACCATTCAGCTTCAGCTTCTTCAGTGTTACTGGATGGGGCATAGACTTAGATTACTATGATATTGAATGGTTTGCCTTTGGAAATGAACAGAGATCATTCTGTCATTTTTGAGATTGTATCCAGGTATGGCATTTTGGACCATTTTGTTGACTATGAGGCCTACTCTATTTCTTCTAAGGGATTCCTGCCCACAGTAGTAGATATAATGGTCATCTGAGTCAAATTTATCCATTCCAGTCCATTTTAGTTTGCTGATTACTAAAATGTTGACGTTCGCTCTTGCCATCTCCTGTTTGACCACTTCCAATTTGCCTTGATTCATGGACCTAACATTACAGGTTCCTATGCAATATTGCTCTTTACAGCATCAGATCTTGCTTCTATCACCAGTCACATCAACAAATGGGTATTGTTTTTTCTTTCACTCCATCCCTTCATTCTTTCTGGAGTTATTTCTCCACTGATCTCCAGTAGCATATTGGGCACCTACCAACCCGGGGAGTTCCCCTTTCAGTATCCTATCATTTTGCCTTTTCATACTTTTCATGGGGTTCTCAAGACAAGCATACTGAAGTGGTTTGCCATTCCCTTCTCCAGTGGACCACATTTGTTAGATCTCCACCATGACCCGTCCACCTTGGATGGCCCTACATGGCGTGGCTTGGTTTCATTGAGTTATACAAGGCTGTGGTCCGTGTGATCAGATTGGCTAGTTTCCTGTGATTGTGGTTTCCATCTGTCTGCCCTCTGATATCCTCTCTCAGCACCTACTGTCTTACTGGGGTTTCTCTTATCTTGGACGTGGGGTATCAATAATTGGATCAATCAAATTGAATCAATAATAGGTCTTATTTTTCACCCACTGGATTTAAAAACTTAAAAGATTGTGAACATACAAATGGGTGTGATTAAGTGTGTGTGGGAAAGGAACTTTTGTATAATTTTTGTGGGGAGCAGAGATGATGCTGAATAAATTAATAATTGATACGACACTGGCTCAGACCAATGAAGGACACTAGCCAATGCACTCCACAAGTGTGCAACAATGGAATATCAGCCCTCTGTTTGTGGCAGAGTAAATTAGTAAAACTTTTGAAGAGCTATTTGGGCTACATTGACACAAAATTTTTCATAGGGGTGAATCTATCCTATAGAAATGTGATGCATACACAGAGAAATGTTCCTTGTATAATTTTTAGATAACAAAACATTGTGTGGGAAATTTATGTCAATAGAGAATGGTTCAGTGGATAATGATCCATGTTCACTGTGGAGTAACATGCAGCTCTTAGAAAAATAAGGTAGCTAAAATTTAGTGGAGAGATGTTCAAGTTATAATTTACGGATAAAAGATTGTAAAACAATTTGTTTAGTATGATGGCAAAAATAAGAGGAAATCTGTATACTTACACATAGCTTATTAAAGTAAGGAAGAAGGCAACCTGTGCTGCTAAGTCGCTTCAGTCGTGTCTGACTCTGTGCGATTCCATAGACGGCAGCCCACGAGGCTCTGCCGTCCCTGGGATTCTCCAGGCAAGAACACTGAAGTGGGTTGCCATTTCCTTCTCCAATGCATGAAAGTGAAAAGTGAAAGTGAAGTCGCTCAATCGTGCCCGACTCTTAGCGACCCCATGGACTGCAGCCTACCAGGCTCCTTTGTCCATGGGATTTTCTAGGCAAGAGTACTGGAGTGGGTTGCCATTGCCTTCTCCAAGGCAACCTGTAATTGTGCCTAAATATTTATTATTTAATTTATTTGTTAAAGTATTCAACAAATGTTGATGGAGTAGCTTTTTAAATACCAGGCACTTTTCTAGTCACTTGGGAAACACTAATGAAACAAAACAGAAAAAAATCCTTGCAATAGAGCTTATTTTCTAGTGGGCAAAAAGTAAGTTTGGGAAGTTGTTGATTCATTTTTACATTTTTTGCTATATTCCTCCCTTTATGCCTTTTAGTATAAATTAAGTTTATTTTCATGGATTACTATTGAATTAAAACATTTAGGTAGGAGATAATTCTCATATTAACCTTTTGAGGTGAGAAGAGAACAGACAAAAATACTGTTTATGAATTATAAAGTTCTAAAATTAGAGACTACTGTACCTTTGGGGAGAAAAAATGACAGTGATGATCATCAGTCCAATAATGCGGTAGTAATAGCTTAAAAGTCTCTGTGAGGCTTTTATTTTGGCCATAAATAAAATAATTTTGAATAATAATAATTTGTGTTTAAGTTATAACAAGCTACATGTAGACAAATGGGAAATAAAGAGTCCCAGGATTATGCAAATTTATACTTTGAGAGTTTATAAGAAATTAATTTTCATTCCACAGCAATTTTAATTTACTCTTAAATTCTAAGAGCAAAACTTTTCAAGTTGAAAAATGTGTTTTTACATATACAAGATAAATTTTTAAAATATATAATATAGTTAGTATAGTTTCAAGACAATTAGAAAAAGATTAATCTTCAAGTACATCAAAATAGGCCCTTCCAAAAGGGAAGATGAATATAGCAAAAAGTTTTTTAAAAGATCAAGATCATTAATAAAGGAATGAAAAATAAGGAAATAAAATAATCACTTTGTGTTATCATGTGACAAAAATTATAATAATGATGCCATACAATGTTGATAAAGTTTTAGGGTATTAGTTATTTAATATGCTGCTGGTAGAATTATAAATTGCTACAAATTTTATGGAATGACATTGAATAATATAAATAAAAATGTTAAAATTATAATACATTCTAAACCAGCAATTTCAGTTCTATAAGTTTGTCTGAAGGAAATGCTTTATCTAATGTACAAAGGTTGCATGCAAGCTTTTCATCACAGTTTTACTTTTAAAGGTAAATTTGAAAGCAAATTGAATAACAAAAGATAAGCAAAATTAATCACTATGTTTAAAAAATGCAGATATAGATATTAATTGATACAAATAGTCACTATATATTACTAAGTGAAAAAGAAGATATGTATAAAAAGAAGGTAACATGCACATCGTAATATTTCATTATTGGGAGGAAATTATTATACATTCACATAGGGCAAATAATTGAACATATTTGCCAAAGATAACAAATGTGTAGCACCTTTCTGCCCCTTCTTGTTTCACATTCATGGCAAACAAAACTAATCAAGCTGTTCATACAAGCCTAGGTGGCTTCCCAGGTGGCTTAGTGGTAAAGAATCAGCCTCCAGATGCAGGTGATGGAGACATAGGTTTGATCCTTGGGCGGGAGGGAAGATCCCTGGAGAAGGAAATGGCAACCCATTCCAGTATTCTTGTCTGGAAAGTCCCACCAACAGAGGAGTCTTGCAGGCTACAGTCCATGGGGTCGCAAAGAGTCGGACATGACTGAATGACTGAGCATGCATGCACACAAGCCTAGGTACAGTCTCAAAAACTTTGTTGATCCCATTTTCAATGTAGTTATTATAAATCAACTAAAGTTGGCACTTGAGATGAAATACTTTTGACATCTCTTATATACATCAAATATTAAAAATAGAAGGTAAAGCTTTGGGTGATTTAAAATTTTTCCATTTTATTTTCTAATGATATTTCATGAATATTTATGACATGTATTTTTAAAAAATAAAATTTAGGTTAAGATTGTTCTCTCAAAAAGTAAAACAAGTAGAGTGATGTCAGTGGGAATGGCAGACAAATAAACTCTGAAAATCCTCTCCACCATGATAAAATGAGAACACTGACAACAAATTGTCGGAATCAACTTTTTCAGGACTCGATATAAATCACATGTTTGGGTCATTCTGTACTGTGTTTATTCAAGAAAAAAAAGCTGAATCTTGGTAAGAACAGTAAACCTTGTAGCATACTAACATTCCCTGTTCTTAAATTCCTCTCCCAATCTCCATTGTTAGCCTCTAAACCCCAAAGCCCACAATCATGGTGAAAACCAACAGCTCAGGAGCCACTGGAGCAGTCAGAATGGGGTTGGAACTTTCAAACCCCCACTTTCAGCAAATTGCTATTATTTGACTTGTCTGTCAGTTCCACAGATAACCTCAGTTTTAAGACTTCATTTGACCTGACCCAGAGCTAACCCAGTGTGAAAAGCCTTTTCCTCAGGAATAATTGCTGAAACCAATTACAGGGAAGTAATTAACTTTGCAGCTGCCTGAGGTTGTGGATAACAGTTGAGGCAAACAATAGACTAACCATGAAGTTTAAAAAGAAAAGCTGGGGAATGAAGTCTATAAGGGCTTTGAAAAGCTTTGACACAATCCTTGAAATTTAGAAGCCTGTGTGTATGCCCAAGGCCCTGTGCAGCTGTGCACATGCTCAGGAAAGGTCTGAGAAGGCATTAAGCTTTCAACTCTGGCTGATCTTGGGGTTCTGCATAAGCAGGAAATGAAAACTAAAGGAGCCTGAGTCTTGATGTTTTCCCCTAACATGCACACAGAGCCCCTGGCAAAGACTGGGAGACTTATTGGTTCAAATGTTTAATGAAATCTTTGTCTAATCATTAGCTGACCACTAAGCTAACCAAGCAGAGAGCTCAGTGGCTGCATATAAAAAATAATAGACTTTTCAGAACTAGTTCAGAAATATCAGTAAATAAGTAACATGCCACCATCAACAAATCTTACCCTGTAGGTCCATAGAAAAATCATTGTTAAATTCAATTTTGATATGATATAATGTTCTCCAGTCATAATGGAGTGAAATTAAAAATCAACAAAAAAATTCTGGGAAATTCACAAATATGTGAAAATTAAATAACACACTTTAAAGTAACCAGTGGGTCATAGTAGAAATCATAAGTGAAATTAGAAATTACTTTGAGGTGAGTGAAAAATTAAATATGTATAATGAAACTTAAGAGGTTTAACTAAAGGTTTAACTAGATGGAAATTCACTTCAAATTATTAACTTTAGCTTTCACCTTTAGAAACTAGAAAAAGAAGAACAAACTAAATCCAAAATAAGCAAAAGGAAGAGTATGAATGGAAATAAAGGAAATATATAATTTAAAAAAGAGAGAAATCAAGGAAACCAAAATTTGAATTAAAAATCAACAATGTTGACAGAATTTTAGATAGACTGATCAGGAAAAATAAAAATACTCAAATGACTTAAACCAGGGATGAAATAGGAAATTCCTATCAGCATTTCAGAAATAAAAAAGATTATAAGGGAATACTAAACAGTTGTATGCCAAAAAATTAGATCACTGATGAAATGGACATTTTCCTAAATACAAAATATTGAAACTGACTCAATAAAAAATAGAAAATGTATATGTATATATCAAATACAGTAATTGAGCTGGTAATCAAAGCTTCCCACAAAGAAAAACTCAGGACCAGAGGGATTCACTGGTGATTCCTACCAAATATTTAAGGAAGAATTAACATTATTAATTGTGAAGCAATCCTTCACAAACTTTTCTAAAAGTAGAAGAATAGGAAATATGTGCTAGTTCATTGTATAAGACCAGATTACCTAGACAGGAAGATCACATGATAAGAAAATTGTAAACCAATATTCCTTATGAATATAGACACAAAAATCCTCAGTAATATGCTAGTAAACAAAATTCAGAAACATATAAGGATTATATGTATTGTGTATACTATATAATCATATGTTATGTGTTTATATATAATCATTTATTTATATAGTTATATATTATGTGTTTATATATATTATATGAAGCTTGTATACTTGACCAGTGAGGATTTATCTAAACCATGGTTGTTTGGTTGAATTCTTGGTTTAATATGTCAAATCAATAGAGTACGTCATATCAATAGAATAAAAATAAAAACCCCACAAGCATCCCAATAGATAGAAAAAGCCACCTGACAAAAATATTCTATCTTTTCATGATAAAAACTAGGAATATAAGGGAACTCCCTGAACCTGATAAAGCATATTTACAAAATTCCCACAGCTAACATCATACTTGACCAAAGACTGAGAGTGCCTCCTGACAATGCCACAATGTCAGGAAGAAGACAAGGATGTCCACTCCCACCGCCTCTATTTTAGTGGTGAATTAGCAAGGAAAATTGGGCAAGAAGAAGAAATAAAAGGTAACCAGATCATAAAGAAATGAGTAAAACTATTTCTACTTACAAGAATATGATCTTATAAAATCTTGAGAAATACATTAAGTCCCTAAAGAAACAAACAAACAAAAAAAGTTCCCAAGTAATATACTCAAGAGAATTGAAAATATAGTTACACAAAACCTTATAAGTGAATGTTGATTGAAGCATTATTCATAATCACCAAAATGTGGAAACAACTCAGTTCAGTTCAGTTCAGTTCAGTCGCTCAGTCGTGTCCAACTCTTTGTGACCCCATGAATTGCAGTATGCCAGGCCTCCCTGTCCATCACCAACTCCCGGAGTTCACCCAAACCCACATCCATCGAGTCGGTGATGCTATCCAGCCATCTCATCCTCTGTTGTCCCCTTCTCCTCCTGCCCCCAATCCCTCCCAGCATCAGAGTCTTTTCCAATGAGTCAACTCTTCGCATGAGGTGGCCTAAGTATGGCAGTTTCAGCTTTAGCATCATTCCTTCCAAAGAAATCCCAGGGCTGATCTCCTTTAGAATGGACTGGTTGGATCTCCTTGCAGTCCAAGGGACTCTCAAGAGTCTTTACCAACACCTCAGTTCAAAAGCATCAATTCTTCAGTGCTCAGCTTTCTTCACAGTCCAACTCTCACATCCATACATGACCACAAGAAAAACATAGCCTTGACTAGATGGACCTTTGTTGGCAAAGCAATGTCTCTACTTTTCAATATGCTATCTAGGTTGGTCATAACTTTCCTTCCAAGGAGTAAGCGTCTTTTAATTTCATGGCTGAAATCACCATCTGCAGTGATTTTGGAGCCCCCCCAAATAAAGTCTGACACTGTTTCCACTGTTTCCCCATCTATTTCCCATGAAGTGATGGGACCAGAGGCCATGATCTTCGTTTTCTGACTGCTGAGCTTTAAGCCAACTTTTTCACTCTCCTCTTTCACTTTCATCAAGAGGCTTTTTAGTTCCTCTTCACTTTCTGCCACAAGGATGGTGTCATCTGCATATCTGAGGTTATTGATATTTCTCCTGGCAATCTTGATTCCAGCTGGTGTTTCTTCCAGTCCAGCATTCTCATTATGTACTCTGCATATAAGTTAAATAAGCAGGGTGACAATATACAGCCTTGATGGACTCCTTTCCCTATTTGGAACCAGTCTGTTGTTCCATGTCCAGTTCTAACTGTTGCTTCCTGACCTGCATATAGGTTTCTCAAGAGGCAGGTCAGGTGGTGTGGTATTCCCGTCTCTTTCATAATTTTCCACAGTTTATTGTGATCCACACAGTCAAGGGCTTTGGCGTAGTCAAGAAAGCAGAAATAGATGTTTTTCTGGAACTCTCTTGCTTTTTCTGTGATCCAGAAGATGTTGGCAAATTGATCTCTGGTTCCTTTGCCTTTTCCAAAATCATCTTGAGCATCTGGAAGTTCACGGTTCACGTATTGCTGAAGCCTGGCTTGGAGAATTTTGAGCATTACTTTACTAGCGTGTCAGATGAGTGCAATTGTGCGGTAGTTTGAGCATTCTTTTGCATTGCCTTTCTTTGGGATTGGAATGAAAACTGACCTTTTCCAGTCCTGTGGCCACTGCTGAGTTTTCCAAATTTGCTGGCATATTGAGTGCAGCACTTTCATAGCATCATCTTTGGGGATTTGAAATAGCTCCACTGGAATTTCATCACCTCCACTAGCTTTGTTTGTAGTGATGCTTTCTAAGGCCAAGTATCCATCAAAGAGTGAACAGGTAAAGAAAATTTTGTAAAACCGTATGTTAGAGTATTACTTAGCAATAAAAATTGTATGCAGCACTCATATTAATACATTCTACAACATTGATAAACCTTGTAAATATGCTAAGTAAAACAAGTTGGAAACAAAGGGCCTCATATTGTGTAATTCCCCTTATATGAAGTGTGCAGAATAGGAAAATCCATAGAGATAGCAAGTAGATTAATGATTGCCAAGGTTGGGATGAGGGGCTAATTGGTAAAGACTGTTGGTGTGTATGAAAATTCTTATGAGGTTAATGAAAACGTTTAGGAATTAGGTAGTGTTACTGTTGCATGGCTATATAAATATACTAAAAACAACCAGATTTTCCAATTAAAGTAAATTTTATAGTTTGTATAGTATAAAACAATAAAAAGTTATTGTTTGAGAAAAATATGTACTATATTCCCATCATTAGTTAATAAATTGGTGTGTTTATGATAAATATATGTTAATAGTAAAACAACTGGACATGAAACAACAGACTGGTTCCAAATAGGAAAAAGAGTACATCAAGGCTGTATATTGTAACTCTGCTTATTTAACTTATATGTGGAGTATATCATGAGAAACACTGGGCTGGATGAAGCACAAGCTGGAATCAAGATTGCTGGGAGAAATATCAATAACCTCAGATATGCAGATGACACCACCTTTATGGCAGAAAGTGAAGAAGAACTAAAGAGCCTCTTGATGAAGGTGAAACAGAAGAGTGAAAAAGTTGGCTTAAAGCTCAACATTCAGAAAACGAAGATCATGGCATCTGGTCCCATCACTTCATGGGAAATAGATGGGGAAACAGTGGCTGACTTTATTTTTTTGAACTCCAAAATCACTGCAGATGGTGATTGCAGCCATGAAATTAAAAGACACTTACTCCTTGCAAGGAAAGTTATGACCAACCTAGATAGCATATTAAAAAGCAGAGACATTACTTTGCCAACAAAGGTCCATCTAGTCAAGGCTATGGTTTTTCCAGTGGTCATATATGGATGTGAGAGTTGGACTGTGAAGAAAGCTGAGCACCGAAGAATTGTTGCTTTTGAACTGAGGTGTTGGTGAAGACTCTTGAGAGTCCCTTGGACTGCAAGGACATCCAACCAGTCCATCCTAAAGGAGATCAGTCCTGGGTGTTCATTGGAAGGACTGATGTTGAAATTGAAACTCCAATTTTTTGGCCGCCTGATGTGAAGAGCTGACTCATTTGAAAAGACCCTGATGTTGGGAAAGATTGAGGGCAGGAGGAGAAGGGGACAACAGAGGAGGACATGATTGGATGGAATCACCAGCTCAATGGACATGGGCTCTGGTGTACTCTGGGAGCTGGTAATGGACAGGGAGGCCTGGTGTGCTGTAGTTCATAGGGTCGCAAAGAGTTGGACACAACTGAGCGACTGAACTAAACTGACTGAAGGTCAGATCGTTTTGCTGCAATGATTCAGAAGGTAAAATACTAAAGTCATTAACATCAGAAACAATATAAGAATGCCTTCTATCCCTGCCACTGCTGTTATTATTATTATCAGTTATTTTTATTATTGTTATTATTATTATCATCACATTATGGAACCTCTAGTAAGAACAATACACCATAAAACAGAAATGACAAGTAAAGCTATTGAAAATAAGCAGACAGCAGTTTCATTATTCATAGATTATATCATTGTTCTCTAAAAAATATCCCATGAAGTTTAACTTAAAATTATTAGAATAAGAATGAATAAGAATAAGGTGGACATATATACATGTAAGGGGCTTCCCAGGTGGCACTAGTGGTAAAGAGTCTGAATGCCAATACAGGAGATGTGGGTTCAATCCATGTGTCAGGAAGATCCCCTGGAGGAAGAAATGGCAACCCATTCCAGTATTCTTGAGAATTCCATGGATATTGGAGCCTGGAAGTCTGTAGTCCATGGGGTCGCAAAGAGTCAGACACAACTGAGTGAGCACAAACACACATATAAAATTAATAGCTTGCACTTAAATTCCAAAACCTCATTAGAAAATATTAACCAGAAAGTTTGTTTTCCAGGATTATAAAAACAAAAAACTAAAAACCTAAAATTAAGTTTACCCCACAAGGATTGAGATTTGTGTGGAAAAAAAAAAAAAAAAGGACAGCTATGAAAGAAGACAAATGCCCAAGCAGGCTATAATTCTGGACAGCAACAGTGAATAGTTTTAGATTGCTAAATTATTTTCAAAATAATTTATGAGCCCAATGCAATTTTTATTCCAACATCCTGAAAAATTTATATTGGAATGGTATGAAAAGATTCTAAGGATCATCTGGAGGAATAAACAAAGAGATGAGCCAAGGAAATTCTTAAAAGGAAGAGAGACCTTGTCACATCACATTTTCTAACTTCATCCCATTCCCTCTTCTGCCTCACTTCAAACCCCAGTGGCTGAGAAGATATGGAACAGGTATAAGAATCAGTATTTGCATCAATGGAAAGAATTAGTCTAGCAGAAAAACAACCCCCACCATTACCACTACCATTACCAACAACAAAACCCTTGATTTTATAAAGAATTTAGAATATGACCAATATGACCTTATGATTTAGTAGGGGCCATGGAAGTATTATTCAGTAAGTGTTGCTGGTACAATTGTTTAAATATTTAAAAATCAGTTTATAATTAAATATATAATTTAAATATATAATTAAATACTTGAATATGAAGGAAAAAATTTTAAACCAAGGAAAAAGGTGAATATTTATTTAACTACACCTGAGAAGGAACTTTCTGAGCATAAAATAATAGAAGAAATCACAAAGAAAAAAATTTATTAATAAGGCTACAGAAAACTTAAAACCTTGTGTGTATAAAAAGTACCCCATAGATGGTTTCTGCCATGGGGTTAAAGTGGAAGATTAATAGGACCGGACTTATATTTGGAAAAAAAAATCACCATGATTGCTTTGTGAAGAATGGATTCCAGAAAGGCAAGAATTGGAAGCAAGTAGACTAATTAGCAAGGTATTGCAGTAATTTAGGAAAGAGATGATTCTGGCTTGGACTAGGGAGATAACGGAGATGGTTAAAGGAGGCCAGATTTGGGGTACATTTTCAAGATAAATTATTATTTCTAGAGCCCTGACTGCAGAAAGTTAAAGAAATAAGATAGTTAGAAGGATATTCAGGGTCAGTAGAGGGTTTTAAAGATGTGGTAATGATTAAATATACTTATAACCTGGAGGAAAAGAGCCAAGAAGGAGGAAGATTTGAAAATTAGGAAAGTAAATACTTTTGATAGAGGAAAATATAGGAGGAAATGATAATTGGATGGGGCATAGAGCACATCTAAATGAATTAGCTTTGACGAGAAGGAAGCATATGCCACTTGATGAAATGGTGAGAAGAAAAGGATGGGTATAGGATACTGCTATCTTTGTTGATGGCAGATTGAGAAAGTAAAGAAATCCATGCCTAAATACCTCTATTTTCTTTGTGGTGGGGCAAGGGTGTGTTAGGGCCAAAGCCAGTTTCATTGCAGAGTGACCTGTGCAGTCACATGGGGCCCCTACTTAGAAGGGGGTTCTGGACTTGGAATTTCGTACTCTGTGATTGCTGTCTTGAAATTCTTGATCATTTTACTTTTGAATTTATTTTGTAAGCAAATTCCAATTGGAAAGTGGAGCATTGCTCTGATTTAGGAGCACTGGATCAGAAGTGACTCAGCCCAGGCATGGTTTGCCTCCAGTTGCCTCCCCAGGTCTGATCCTTTCGTGTCTACTCCCCTGCCCAGTTTCTGCTGCCACCCTCCATCACTGACAAAGGCACGGGTATGGTATGTTGAACGGGGTGGGGGTCAGGTGTGCACATCCCATTCCTTAGGCGGTGGGGCAGGGCACTGGGCAACTGTGATTGTCTACACTCCTACTGCTGTGAGTGTCCTGGGAGTATCTCTGTACCTAAGGGAGTGCTGCATTCTATACTAATTAAAAGAACATCTCTAATGAGAACCTACTGTGTAGCACAGGAAACTACTAAATGCTCTGTGGTGACCTGTATAGGAAGAAAACCTAAAAGAGAGGAGATAAATACATACCTACAACTGATTCATTTTGCTGTACAGCAGAAACTAACACAACAATGTTAGACGACTATACTCCAATAAAAATTAAAAATAGAACATCTTGAGAAGTTGAGACAGAAACTGCTGAACAAAGAAAAATGCTTTTATCTTCCTTTTTGAATAAATGGTCCTGCATTTTCATCTTGCACTGGGTCCTGCAAATTATGGAGCCAGCACTGATTACAGGCCCTCTGGAGGACAGTTAGGGTTTGGAATAATGCCTCAGTGGAATGGGAGATGGAGTATGTAATAGGATCTCCAAGCAATGTTCATGCATTTGGGTTGGCTCTAATTTAAAGTGTAATGTGTCATCTCTAGAAGCATTCAGCATCAATGTATTCATTCCTAGTGATTTCAGAATTAGTACGATGGAAATACAATACTGAAATCAAGGAAGAAGCCTTTATGCGATTAATAAAGCTTTTTAATGGAAGAGTCACTAAGCAGATTCCTTGAAAGTGTTGACCCTGACACCAAAAGTGAGAGTCCTCAAACTTCTGCAATATTCACCTAGTCAACATTTTACATTTAGCTTTTCAAGGCTATGTGGTTTAGATTGCTTCACCATCTCTGTGTGACTCTCTCCAATTGTAGGGTAATGAAGGATATAGAATCTGTTCTGACATTTGTAATATTTGTTTGGGCACTTCAGTGATTTTTTTGCATTAGGCATAGTTGAAAATAAGAAACAGCAGTTCATAGCAAATTTCAGTCCCTTTTGCAAAGACCTAGGAAAGAAGCCCAACCATTGTAAGATCAGAAAGATTTGCTCTGGTCCAGAAAGTCAATAACTCATTTGAAACATACATTTTTCTTTTAATATTAAACTAGAAAGCTCCACTAAGATCATAAAAGTTTACTCGCTTGACTGAAGCAGCAGCATTTTGAGAGGAGGTAAGTATAAACATTAATTTGAGACTTGCAAGCTAACATTAGATTTTGCTTTTTGTTTGTGGCCATGTATTGGCTGGTTTCACTTTGCCTCGGGTCCCTTTAGATTGAGGAAGATAGGGTATAAAAATGCAATTTCTCAGTGATGTTACTCTGAACTACTTTATTATGCAGTCAGCTGTTTGGCCAGCAATGTGTTCAGTGACCTGCCTGATTCCCTGTGCACACAGACCTCCTTTCTTGCTTTTCTATAAAGGCATTAGTTTCCATGACTCGAGACGAAAAACATTATCAAATGGGAGGTGTTTAGTGCCTCTGAGAAGCTATTTTTTGGTCTCACTTGAGTTGTTAGGGAATAGACCTGCATCTCAAAAAGTTGACCCTTACCAAGGAGAGAGAACAGTAGTTCAAGCTACAAATAGATTGAGTATTCACTGCTTGAAGCTGCTCTCTCCATCAATATTCAATTCATAAATGAAGGCAATGTAGTAAGTTGTGCTACATTTTGGGTCTTTGGTCTCAGCCCTCTACCAACTGTAGATACATGCATATCTCCTGCTTTGGGACAAGTACATCAAGCTGTTATATAAGACATGAGGAATTTAATCTTAAGGCAAACTTGATTGTAGTTCTTTTCCAACTTTTATCCTAGTGCAAGTAACTGGGTCTCTACCTGGTCCCTAAGACTTTTCTGATAAGCTACCAAATCTTGAGGGATGGAGACCCTGCCTTGTTCTTGTCCATTCTGACCCCAAGCTGTATCCGTGTGACTGAAGTCCTGTTACCAGCTACCAGACTTTCCTTGGTGCTACCTGCCAGCTTAAATCTTTGAATATCACACTCCTTAACACCTCGTGGTTGTACTCTTACATTTGAGAAGTTGTTTTATCCATTAATATCACTGTGTCAGCAGCTCATCCATGCCATGTGACTGTGATTTTATTTACTTGGAGGGCACGTTTCTTCTGTGTGGCAGGGTCTATTCCCATTACTTGACATTTTATCAGTTTCCCACAGTCTGCAGCACCTCAGTGTGCCCTATATCTGTTAATCATTTGGTTAGGACTCAATGCTTTCACTACTGTGGCTTGAGTGCAATCCCTGGTTAGGATCTTGCAAGCCATGCAGTACAATCAAAAGGAAGGTAAAAAAAGGACTGTAGATTCAGATGCTTTGAACTTGTAGGACATTAGAAGACCATATTTTTTAAGTGAAATGTTTTTAAGGGAAATAAAGGTGAAATCAGTATTTTGAGAAAGGTAGAGAGAATGAATTTTGCAAGTTTAGAGGTAGTAGAGTGAAGTAATTAGAAATATTTTGGCTGGTTGGAAATCAGCAGAAAACATTGAGAAATATCTTAAGGACAAAAGGGAGAATTTGTTATAAAGAGGTATCTCAAGGAACTTATGGGTGTAAATGCAACTCATCTTGAGGAAGGGACTCTTGTCATCTCTGACATTTATTTTTATTTATATATATGCTTCATTCTCTGAAGATAAGTCTTGTCAGCTTTTAAAATGATGGAACAGAAAATATGGTATTTTCAAAAGCAAACATACAGTGGATCATGTAACTCCCTGCTTTAAAACCCTCCAATGGATTTCCATTGCACTTAGAATAACATCTAAAGTCCTTAACATGCTCTACGAAGTCCAGTGTTATCTGGTCCTGACCTCCTTCTCTAATCTCATTTCCTATGACTTCTTTATTCCTTTGACTTTGTAGATAATCTGGATTATTTTGGAGTCTATATATTTTCTGATTCCCTTACTCCTTATTATATCACCCTGTCCTACTTTTTCTAGTACAAGTTACTTCCTGAACTTATGCTGTTCATGAATTTATCTATTTATCATCCAATACCATCTCAGTTGTGAGCTGAGCCAGGACATTGCCTGTCCTTTTCACTCTTGTAGCTCCAGTACTTAGAATTGTGTGTGACTACATATTAGGGACTCAATGAACAATTGCTATATGAATTAAAAGGCCAAGATGATTGAACATTGAGAGTCAGACATCAACAGAATGACCTGACTTAAGAGAGACGAAAAGGCATAAACAATGTTATTTAAAATATGCAATGTCTAACTGGAGAAGGCAATGGCACCCCACTCCAGTACTCTTGCCTGGAAAATCCCATGGATGGAGGAGGCTGGTGGGCTGCAGTCCATGGGGTTGCGAAGAGTCAGACACGACTGAGCAAATTCCCTTTTACTTTTCACTTTCATGCATTGGAGAAGGAAATGGCAACCCACTCCAGTGTTCTGGCCTGATGAATCCCAGGGTTGGGGGAGCCTGGTGGGCTGCCGTCTATGGGGTCGCACAGAGTCGGACATGACTGAAGTGACTCAGCAGCAGCAGCAGCAGCAGCAATGTCTAACAATAAGCGGTCAATAACAAGTCATAATAATTCATTTTTTTTGAATACTCACTCTCTGGCACCACTCAAAGAACCTTAATCTGTGTTAACTCATTTAATACTCTCAATAGCCCTATGAGATAGATGTCATTATGATCCCCATTTTACATTTATGAAATAGAAAGCATGAAAATGTTAAGTGACTTGCCCAAGGTCAAACAGCTAGTAAAGAGAAAGCTGGGATTCAGGATATAGATCTGAATAATCTGAGTCCACAAAGAGTACACTTAATTATGAATGCATATTGCCTTCCTTGGTTGCACAGCAACTCAACAAAACAAACTGGATTCTGAAGCATATTCTTCTTCATACATTCTCTAGCCAGAGGTATATCTAAGATCTAAATATGTGAGCACTAACTTAAAGGTTGGAATAAATAAGTAGACCCAAGTGCAAATCAAAGTTTGTGAGAGGTGGAAATCAGGCTGTTCTCAACACATATTTAAAAAGCTCAAAAATTGAATTGACCAACTTTAGGAACAGCGAAAATAAAATCACTGGAAGTAAAATGTGAAGGTAGATTTCATTTACTGTCACTAATTCATGGTCTTTCAGCATGAAGTACACAATGCTGTTTAAAAAAACCCTGTGTGAGAGAGGGGGTGTGGATAATGGTCTCATATTCCACTACTTCTTCATAGTTTGTCTCAAAAAAAGGACAATATTAAATTCATGTGCATTTATAAGCATTTATCCAAGCGGTGGAAGGTCTTTTTTTAATAGAGAACAAAATTGGTGTTATAAAAGAACTACTGAAGTATAAATATTGAGGTTACTCTGGCATACAACAAACCTCAGACTAGAAAAAATAGAAAATGTTTATCTTAAGGACAGGTGAAAGGGATACAGAACCACCCATTAAGAGGACATTAAATTGGAAATATTGACTCTTACTGTGAAATATTGAATATATATTTTTTTAACAGTGTGTGTTGTTTGCCACAAGATGGCAGTTAAGCAACTGTCATTTGAATATGGCAAAGGTAGGTAGGCAGTGTTGTGCAGAAATCCTTTTTATCTCTAATCAAGTACAAATTGAATTTCAAATTTTGCTCTGTCAGTATACACATTTGTAAAAACCATGGTATATAGGAACCTGCCATCAAATATTAATATATAGAGAGCCAAGATTTGGAGTGTTATAGATTTTTAAAGTTATTGGTAGAATGGTATTGATGATTAGCCAAAAAGTCCTGGATAAGGCTTATTAAAGTCAACTCAAACATAGAAAGCACAAACTATACAAAAAGCTATGCTGCAGTTTGGAGAAGAATGGAAATAAATGTAGTTTAGATGAGGGAACCAAGCTTCATTACAGCTAATTAATCATCCCAGCAATGATGCTCTTCTTGGTTGTTGAATCAACTGTTCAGTACACCACAGTAATCATTAAGAGAGCCATACCACGAGAGGAAAGCCATTTTAGAAAAGTCTATCAGGCGCCAAACATTGCTCTTTAAGCTCAGCCTTCTCTATGAAATCCTTTCTCATTTCCTCTGAATTCCTATCACATCTGCTGCCCAAACTGTTCCCTTTAGGCAGTGTCTAGAGCTATGGTATATCTATGTCATTTGAAATTTTATCTTTTAGATTATAAAGTCCTTATGGGTAACAAGTCTATTTTACTTTTCTATGCTAAACATGTGGCTTACCTGGCAGAGTACTCAGTTACAGAATGGTCATAGTAGCATAGACAGTACAGTAGAAAATTTAGAAGTGTGGACCCTGGAGCCATCCTGCCAGGATTTATATCCCATCTCTGTGTAAGCTTAAGTTATTTAATGTCTCTGAGCCTTAATTTTTCTTAAATATAAAATGATTAGCAGTTAATATAACTAAAACATTTTAAATGGTGCCCGATGTGAATTAAGTTCTTTATTAGTCTTTGCTATCAATGATTTATGTCTTGGAGAGGCCTCATATGAGAGGTAGGTCCAGGTTGCTTCTTGAGTTAGTTGCCTACTGGTAGAGTGATTAATCTTGGTACTGGGAAACCAACTGCTCTCAACTGATAAACCCTCTGGTCATAATGATGCCGAGTGAAAGAGTTTAGTCATAAGTACTTTGAAGTCCCATAACCTGTTCTATGAGCAGTAGTTTTCCTGTAATACTTCCAGGAAGGAAGTTTTCTCCATATTGGAATTTACAGAGTTCTGTTAATATGGAGAGTCCTGCTCTCCAATGGTGAGGTATGCTGTTTCATAATGTGGTCAGCTTTGCTGAGGTGCTGGTCCAGTATTGTCTCTTGGACTGTGTCTTGTTCCAGTCATATGATGGGATAGGTTAGGGGTGGGGATCAGTAGTAATGGAAGGTATTTAGTATTTGTTGACTCTTTTAAGCCTTGTGGTAGGAACTTTCACATACAGTATCATATGTAATTGTCACAATTATTAGTCACATTTTATAGCCAAGGAATCTGAGATTCAGAGAGGTGTGTAACTTTCTCAAGATCATATGACTAATGTCTTACCATGCAATACCATACAATTCTAGATATTGTATGATAGGGGAACCAGGATTTTAAACAACACGTCTAGCTAAAGAACAGGTAATTCTTCTTAAATTCCTTATATATTACTATGGGAAAGGTGAGGTCTCTTATCCTGTTCTAATAAGTTATGCCAGGTCTTCTATTACTTAAAAGCAATATACCAGTTTAGGCAATGACTGAGGCTAATCTTATCAGTTTGCTATGCAATGAATTCATACCCATGCCCCATGATAGGGGGGTGTGTGTGTGTGTGTGTGTGTGTATGTATATATGTATGTATGTATATATATATATATATATAAAGAGAGAGAGAATATACTGCATCTTCTTTATCCATTCATCTAGTGATGGACATTTAGGTTGCTTCCATTTCATGGCTATTGTAAATAATGTTTCAATAAACACAGAAATGCATGTATCTTTTCAAATTAGTGTTTTTGTGTTCTTTTGAAAAATCTCCAGAAGTAGAATTCCTGGATCATATGGTAGTTCTATTTTTAATTTTTTGAGAAACCTCTATGTTGGCTATAGTGGCTGTACCAATTTTCACCAACCTCCTATAGTAGCTGTACCAATTTTCATTCCCACCAGGAGTGCACAGGGGTTTGCTTTTCTTCACATCCTTGCCAACAGTTGTTTTTTGTTGTCTTTTTGATAATAGCTATTCTGACCAGTGTGAGGCAATATCTCCCTGTGGTTTTGATTTTCAGTTCCCTGATGATTAGTGCAATTGTGCAGTAGTTTGAGCATTCTTTGTTATTGCCTTTCTTTGGAATTGGAATGAAAACTGACCTTTTCCAGTCCTGTGGCCACTGCTGAGTTTTCCAAACTTGCTGGCATATTGAGTGAAGCACTTTCACAGCATCATCTTTCAGGATTTGAAACAGCTCAACTGGAATGCCATCACCTCCACTAGCTTTGCTCGTAGTGATGCTTTCTAAGGCCCACTTTACTTCACATTCCAAGATGTCTGGTTCTAGATTAGTGATCACATCATCATGATTATCTGGGTCGTGAAGATCTTTTTTGTACAGTTCTTCCGTGTATTCTTGCCACCTCTTCTTAATATCTTCTGCTTCTGTTAGGTCCAGACCATTTCCGTCCTTTATTGAGCCCATCTTTGCATGAAATGTTCCCTTGGTGTCTCTAATTTTCTTGAAGAGATCTCTAGTCTTTCCCATTCTGTTCTTTTCCTCTATTTCTTTGCATTGATTGCTGAAGAAGGCTTTCTTATCTCTTCTTGCTATTCTTTGGAACTCTGCATTCAGATGCTTATGTCTTTCCTTTTCTCCTTTGCTTTTCACCTCTCTTCTTTTCACAGCTATTTGTAAGGCCTCCCCAGACAGCCATTTTGTTTTTTGCATTTCTTTTCCATGGGGATGGTCTTGATCCTTGTCTCCTGTACAATGTCATGAACCTCATTCCATAGTTCATCAGGCACTCTATCTATCAGATCTAGGCCCTTAAATCTATTTCTCACTTCCACTGTATAATCATAAGGGATTTGATTAGGTCTAGCAGTTTTCCCTACTTTCTTCAATTTAAGTCTGAATTTGGCAATAGGAGTTCATAATCTGAGCCACAGTCAGCTCCTGGTCTTGTTTTTGTTGACTGTATAGAGCTTCTCCATCTTTGGCTGCAAAGATTATAATCAATTTGATTTTGGTGTTGACCATCTGGTGATGTCCATGTGTAGAGTCTTCTCTTGTGTTGTTGGAAGAGGGTGTTTGCTATGACCAGTGCATTTTCTTGGCAAAACTCTATTAGTCTTTGCCCTGCTTCATTCTGCATTCCAAGGCCAAATTTGCCTGTTACTCCAGGTGTTTCTTGACTTCCTACTTTTGCATTCCAGTCCCCTATAATGAAAAGGACATCTTTTTGGGGTGTTAGTTCTAAAAGGTCTTATAGGTCTTCATAAAACTGTTGAACTTCAGTTTCTTCAGCATTACTGGTTGGGGCATAGACTTGGATTACCGTGATATTGAATGGTTTGCCTTGGAAACGAACAGAGATCAGTCTGTCATTTTTGAGATTGCATCGAAGTACTGCATTTCGGACTCTTTTGTTGACCATGATGGCTACTCCATTTCTTCTGAGGGATTCCTGGCCACAGTAGTAGATATAATGGTCATCTGAGTTAAATTCACCCATTCCAGTCCATTTTAGTTCGCTGATTCCTAAAATGTCGACGTTCACCCTTGCCATCATCTCCTGTTTGACCACTTCCAATTTGCCTTGATTCATGGACCTGACATTCCAGGTTCCTATGCAATATTGCTTTTTACAGCATCGGATCTTGCTTCTGTCACCAGTCACATCCACAGCTGGGTATTGTTTTTCTTTGGCTCCATCCCTTCATTCTTTCTGGAGTTATTTCTCCACTGATCTCCAGTAGCATATTGGGCACCTAATGACCTGGGGAGTTCCTCTTTCGTTATCCTATCATTTTGCCTTTTCATACTGTTCATGGGGTTCTCAAGGCAAGAATACTGAAGTGGCTTGCCATTCCCTTCTCCAGTGGACCACATTCTTTCAGACCTCACCACCATGACCCACCCATCTTGGGTTGCCCCGCGGGCATGGCTTGGTTTCATTGAGTTAGACGAAGCTGTAATCCTAGTGTGATTAGATTGACTAGTTTTCTGTGAATATGGTTTCAGTGTGTCTGCCCTCTGATGTCCTCTTACAACACCTACCATCTTACTTGGGTTTCTCTTCCCTTGGCCGTGGGGTATCTCTTCACCACCCACCAAGATTTCTACAGATATTTAAGACAGAAAGGACTTAGTACAAATAGAGAAAGGGAAATATTTAGACCATGCTTATTATGTAGTCCATTAACAATTAGGAGCAAATGGGTAGAGATCAATTTCCTAATAAGGACAGAATTTTTAGACTCAATAGCATAGATGGAAGTCCAACAGAGGCACTCCATCCAGTAGGCTTTCTACTGATTCATCATCCCCATTAGTTTCTCCTCACTCTCACCCTGAGATTTTCCAGTGGTAGACACTCTCCCCTGTGCACTTCAAAACTTCTATAACCATCTCGAGGAATCCAGATCCAAACATTAATTCAAATTCTACTAGGTATACATATGTAATATGCTACAATAGAATGGATGGAATAATAAGATAGATGTCAGAGATGGTATTTGGATAAAGACTTTGAATCTGTGTAAAATATGAAATAATCATATTTCCACAAGAAATAAACTGAAGGGGATACAGGTGGCTTCAGCATATCAGACATACATTGATGCTCAAAACATGATAAGAAAAAACAAGTAATTCCCCCCGACAAACAAAGCAAGGCTTTCTTGACCACCTCTGTGAGCTGATCAGGGAAAAGTAATGAAAACTGCATAAAGGTTAATGGAGTACCATTCAGGGAGTCCCAGTGAGCCTGCTACTCAAGGTTTAGGGAAAGGTGCTATGTGTATTCAAGTGTGGGTCAGCTGTGAGCACCTGCCACAATTCTGCTTTTTTAAGACAAGATTGAGGTGAGGAAAATCCCAATATCAGTGGTCAGGAAGTTAGCAGTGAATGGTAGCCTTGAGAAAGTGCATGGTCTCTATGGCTATTCCTTGATATAATAGGATATGGAAAGATAAAGGTGGAAAATGTCTTTGTTTTGAAAAAATACTCTACTACATCTAGGACAAGGTGCCCCACTGATACCATAAGCAAAAAGACTTGTGAGTACAAAGGAACTTTGTTGTTAGACATTACCCCAGGTCTGGCTGTCTGCCAGTATCAACAAAGTGAGGTATAGATGTGGTCTGTATAGTTGGGAAAAGACAGAGAGGACTAGGAGGAAGAGAAAAAACAAAAATTACAGAAGAATGACCGTTTGTTCCACTACTGACTTGGACAGGAAAGAAAAATAAGCAGCCATATTCTACAAGATGTATGGCTTTGGCCAAGGCTTTAACTCCTTCAAGCCTCAGTTTCTCAAAAGAAGAGAGATTATCTCACCTTACTCAAATAGTACTTTTAGAAGGATTATTTACAGTCCTCTGTGAAAACACTGCCCCTGCAAATGTATAGTACATTTGTTCCTTCTGGAATCCATGAGGTCATACTTTCAACTATTTCTGTAACTAGAAAGGAAGGAAATGGATCATTGTGATGTAGATTGTCCCTCTTCCCCACACCCTCTACACGTACACAGAAACACACAGAACTATGCTTGGGGTGGAAGTAGTTACTGGATATGCAAACCACAAAGTTTGCAGAGGCATACAGTGCGCAGCTTGGTTCTGACACCTTCTATTTATGTGCTATTTTTTTACTTTTTGCACTGTTTGTATCATGACTGAGAGCGGTCTAAAGGTGACTGAAAAGTAATAGGAGCTGTTTAGGTCATTTGCCTGGAAAGCATGGATACAAAAGAGACCCAAGATGGGACAATTAAAAGATGGAAACATAATTCCTAAAGAAAGAAATATTTTCAGAATGATATAAGATTCCATTTGGACCCCTGCTTCCATGCTCTGCACCCCATTTCTCTTTTCTTAATGTCTTGTATACCCCTGACATCTATGCAAGAACTGGACAAAGGGTCAAGAAAGCCTACTTGCACACTTGCTGAGGAGTCACTGGGCCAAAGACTCACACAGCTGCCACATTCCTCTTTTTCTTGCAAAACAAAATGTGAATAACTGCAAGTGGCAGAGGTAATAGTGTTAAAATAATTGTGTTTTTAGTAAATTGTTTAGAACCTCCAGCAACTAAAAATTATTGGTAGGAACTGACTTGTAATGCATTTCAGAAATGCACTGTATTAGGATATGGTCTTTGAACTTGGTGACCAGTCTGTGGGCATCCTGTCTGCATCACATATTTTAACTCAATAACATGTTTCATGTTCCCAATAGTATATGGGCTGCTTGAGGTCAATATTCAAATAATTCATCTTTGTATTGTATTCAGTGTCTAGCATAGTGATGTATACAAAGTAGGTAGCCAATTGGTATTTATTTCATCCCTCTTCTACAGCTGAATAGGTTGAGTAATATTTAGATCTGTACAAAAGTAATTACAGTTTTGCATTGTTGACCTTTGCCTTTTGATACTGGAATATGCTTATAAATAAATGTGGTTATGTTATACATCACTTTAATGTGCATTTCTCACTTTATGTTTTTTTGCTATTGACATTACTTGCTATTTATCTTATATTTACTTTACACTAAGGACTTAGACAGTAAAGCATCTGTCTACAATGAGGGAGATCCAGGTTCGATCCTTGGGTCAGGAAGATACCCTTGAGAAGGAAATGGCAACCCACTCCAGCACTATTGCCTAGAAAATCCCGTGGATACTAGGGAAATGATGTTAGACAAAAAGCAATTTGAGCTATTTTCTTATTTGAGTTTAAAATGGGTTGGAAAGTGGTAGAGACAATGCACAACACCAACAACGCATTTGGCCCAAGAACAGCTAACAAGTGTACAGTGTACTGGTGGTTCAAGAAGTTTTGCAGAGGAGATGAGACTTGAAAATGAGGAGCACAGTGGCTGGCCATTGGAAATTGGCAGTGACCAATTGAGAAGATCAAAGCTGATCCTCTGCAAACTACATGAGAAGTTGCCAAAGAACTCAACATCAACCATTCTACAGTCATTTGGCACTTGAAGCAAATTGGAAAGGTGAAAAAGTTCGACAAGTAGGTGCCTCATGAGCTTAACGAAAATGAAAAAAAAATCATTACTTTGAAGTGTCATCTTCTCTTATTCTACACAACAACAATGCACCATTTCTCAATCAGATTGTGACCTGTGATGAAAAATGGATTTTATATGATAACCAGCAATAACCAGCACATGGCTGGACCAAGAAGAAGCTCCAAAGCACTTCCCAAAGCCAAACTTGAACCAAAAAAAGGTCATGGTCATTGTTTGGTGGTCCGCTGCTGGTCTGATGTATTACAGCTTTCTGAATCTCGGTGAAACCATTACATCTCAGAAGTATGCTCATCAAGTCGATAAGATGTACCACAAACTGCAGTGCCTACAGCTGGCATTGGTCAACAGAAAGGACCCAATTCTTCTCTGTGACAATGCCTAAATGCACAACCAACACTACAAAACTTGAATGAATTGGGCTACAAAGTTTTACCTCATCCGTCATATTCCCCTGACCTCTTGACAACTGACTTGTTGAGTCGCTAAGTCATGTCCCAACTCTGCAATCCCATGGACTGCAGCACACCAGGCTTCCCTGTCCTTCACTATCTCCTGGAGTTTACTCAAACTAGTGTCCATTGAGTCAGTGATGCCATCCAACCATCTCATCCTCTGTCACCCTCTTCTCTTGCCCTCGATCTTTCCCAGCATCTTTTCCAGTGAGTCAGCTGTTCGCATCAGGTGGCCAAAGCATTGGAGCTTCAGCTTCAGCATCAGTCCTTCCAATGAATATTTAGGGTTGATTTCCTTTAGGATGGACTGGTTTGATCTCCTTGCTGTCCAAGGGACTCTCAAGAGTCTTCTCCAACACCACAGTTCAAAAGCATTAATTCTTTGGTGCTCAGCCTTCTTTATGGTCCAACTCTCACATCTGTGCATGACTACTGGAAGAACCACAGCTTTGACTACATGGAGCTTTGTTGGCAAAGTGATATCTCTGCTTTTGAATACGCTATCTAGGTTTGTCACAGCTGTTCTTCCAAGGAGCAAGCGTCTTTTCATTTCATGGCTGCAGTCACCATCTGCAGCCATTTTGGAGCCCAAGAAAGAAAATCTCAGTTTCCACTTTTCCCCCATCTATTTGCCATGACGTGATGGGACCGGATATCATGACCTTTGTTTTTTGAATGTTGAGATTTAAGCCAGCTTTTTCACTCTCTTCTTTCACCTTCATCAAGCAGCTCTTTAGTTCCTCTTCACTTTCTGTCATTAAAGTGGTATCATCTGCATATCTGAGGTTGTTGATATTTCTCCCAGCAAGCTTTTTTAAAATTAATTATTTTATTTTAATTGGAGGCTAATTGTTTTACTATATTGTGGTTTTTGCCATACATAGACATGAGTTAGCCATAGGTGTACATGTGTCCCACCATCCCACCTCCCTCCCCACCCTATCCCTCTGGCTTGTCCCAGAGCACCAGCTGTGGGCACCCTGCTTAATGCATCAAATTTGTACTGGTCATCTATTTTACATATGATAATATACATGTTTCAATGCTACGAAACATGCTATGCTCTCATGTCCCACCCTCACCTTCTCCCACATAGTCCAAAAGTCTGTTCTTTACATCTGTGTCTCTTTTGCTGTCTTGCATATAGGGTCATCATTACCATCTGTCTAAATTCCATATATATGCATTAACACACTGTATTGGTGTTTCTCTTTCTGGCTTACTTCACTCTGTATAATAGGCTCCAGTTTCATCCAGCTCATTAGAACTGACTGAAATGTGTTCCTTTTTTTATAGCTAGGTAATATTCCATTGTGTATATGTACCACAATCTCCTTATCTATTCATCTGCCGATGGACATCTAGGTGGCTTCCATGTCCTGGCTATTGTAAACAGTGCTGCAATGAACATTGGGGTACATGTGTCTCTTTCAATTCTGGTTTCCTTGATGTGTACTCCAGGCAGTGGGATGGCAGTTCTATTTCCAGTTTTTTAAGGAGTCTCCACCCTGTTCTCCATAGTGGCTGTACTAGTTTGTATTCCCACCAACAGTGTAAGAGGGTTCCCTTTTCTCCACACCCTCTCCAGCATTTATTCTTTGTAGACTTTTTGTTGGTAGCCATTCTGACTGGTGTAAGATGGTACCTCATTGTGGCTTTGATTCACATTTCTCTGATAATAAGTGATGTTGAGCATCTTTTCATGTGTTTGCTAGCCATCTGTATGTCTTCTTTGGAGAAATGTCTGTTTAGTTCTCAGTCTCATTTTTTGATTGGGTCATTTTTGTTTCTGGTATTGAGCTGCATGAGTTGCTTGTATATTTTGGAGATTAATTCTTTGTCAGTTGCTTCATTTGCTATTATTTTCTTTCATTCTGAAGGCTGCCTTTTCATGTTGCTTATAGTTTCCTTCATTGTGCAAAAGTTTTTAAGTTTAATTAGGTCCCATTTGTTTATTTTTGTTGTCATTTCCATTACTCTGGGAGGTGGATCATAGAGGATCTTGTTGTGATTTATGTCAGAGAGTGTTCTGCCTATGCTTTAATATAAGAGTTTTATAGTTTCTGGTCTTACTATCCTGGCAGTCTTGATTTCAGCTAGTGAGACATCTAACCAATTACCACCTCTTTAAACATCTTGACAACTTTTTGCAGGAAAAAATTTTGTGTGTGGGGGAAAGCTCTTTCACAACCAACAGGAGGCAGAAAATGCTTTCCAAGTGTTTGTCAAATCCTGAAACATGGATTTTTACACTACAGCAATAAACAAACATTTCTTATTGGTAAAAATGTGTTGATTGTAATGGCTCCTATTTTGATTAATAAAGATGTGTTTGAGCCTAGTTATAATGATTTAAAATTCACTGTCTAAACCCGCAATTATATTTGCACCAACTTAAAAGAAACTGTCTTAAGATTTGCACTATGAAAGTTTTCTTGCTTACACCCTGGTAACCATCCTCTAAGGTGGAACAGAGAGTACTGACAAGTGGAAAGCAATTATAAATGAATCAGAAATAAAATCTTTTTCTTTGAAATAAATGGTTTTTCTGGAAATTTTCTGCCTTTTGGTAGGTTGGGGAACATTCTTCTATATCAGATGGAACTACAGCACATTATGACTGTAGACTCCAAGTTGTATAGGTGACTTTTATTACTCTACCCTGAAGAGCAGTTATTACAATAGTAGGTTTAAAATGGAGTTTTGAGTTTTCTTAAAAGTAACAAAACTGTAAATGCTTCACAAAATTAGCTTATTTTGTTTTCTAAAAAACCCATGCAGCTCCACAGATGAGCTTATTTCTAGGTCCTCAGCAGGATGTCTATTTAAGATAATGTCTGTTTAAGATATTTTCCATCAATGAAAGTATATGTTGATTTCATAATTATTAGTTTAAGTTTCCCTTAGGAGTAGTTATAACTCTGAAGGTTGAAAGATCCTTATTAAAAAACTTTTTTTTTTAAAGAAACCCTTCTATTTCTAAAAATGCTTTCCTTTTCCATTTTGGAAATAATTCTAACACTAGCCATCATGTTTCACAAAGTAATGATTTTTTAGAAGCTTTTAGATGTATGTAACAATGTAAATATTTTTCATTAACACAGATTGTTTACCACAGCTGGAGATTCATGGACAAAAAACAATCAAAAAAACTCTTGGAAAATTTCCTTCACATTTCAATTAGTCTGTATCCATCTTGAGAAACTAAGGGCAGGCATGGGAAGAAGAGATGGTTAAGAGTGTAGATTGCTGATATTAACAGGAGACTTTCGATAAAAACAGACACCAATACGAGTTGATAACTGAGGTTAAACTGTTACATATGTGCTACCTCATTTGAGTATCTGAGGGAAGGGCTTGGATAAATGCACTTCTATGAGACAGCTCTTCAGAGGTGAAAATGGTAGCAAAGCAGCTCAACATGATTTATGTCCCTCAAGCTGTGGGAGAATAATTTATCTGGTTTTGAACAATTAATTTGCTAGATACTGATTGTTTCATTATTTAAAGTATAACTCATAGGGTTAATGGAGATTATCTGTTTTTTAGCCACCAGTTCCTTAGATAACAGACATTAATATCTCATAGCATGCAACAAATTAAACTAATTTGACATCCGCTAGAACTATTTCCTTTCAACATTTGAAAATCACTATGGTAAGCACTGGGGATAACCTCTCCCTCCATATAAATGACAGTAAAACTATACTGGGAAGAAGTGAGAGAAAAACGACCAGAGGAAGAAACATATTACAATAATTCCAAGACCAATTATTAATATAAAATTTAACCAGTAATCAAAAAACTGCCAACAAACAAAAGTGCAGGACTAGAATGCTTCACAGGTGAATTTTATCAAACACTTAAAGACTTTAAAATGAAATTAAAAGACGCTTGCTCCTTGGAAGAAAAGCTATGACCAACCAAGACAGTATATTAAAAAGTAGAGACATTACTTTGCTGACAAAGGTCCATCTAGTCAAAGCTATGGTTTTTCCAGTAGTCATGTATGGATGTGAGAGTTGGACCATAAAGAAAGCTGAGCGCCAAAGAATTGATGCTTTGAACTGTGGTGTTGGAGAAGACTCTTGAGAGTCCCTTGGACTGCAAGGAGATCAAACCACTCAATCCTAAAGGAAATCAGTACTGAATACTCACTGGAAGGATTGATGCTGAAGCTGAAGCTCTGCCCACCTGATATGAAAAACTGACTCACTGGATAAGAAAGACCCTGATGCTGGGAAAGATTGAAAGCACAACATTGAGGATGAGATGGTTGGATGGCAACACTGACTCAATGGACATGAGTTTGAGCAAGCTCCAGGAGTTGGTGATGGACGGGGAAGCCTGGCATGCTGCAGTCCATGGGGTCACAAAGAGTCGGACACGACTGAGTGACTGAACTGAACTGAAAGAAGACTTAATACTTATCCTTCTCAAACTATCCCAAAAAATTGAAGAGAAAGGAAGGCTTCCAAACTAATTTTGTGAGGTCAGCATTACCATGCTACTAAAACCAGACAAATATACACAAAAAGGAAAAAAATTACAGGCCATGATTCCTGAATATAGATGCTAAAAATCCTCAACAAAATATTGGCAAACCAAATTTAAGAATACATTGAAAGGATCAAACATCTTGATCAAGTAGAATTTTTCCCAAGGATGTGGGGATGGTTCAATATCCACAAATCAGTCAATGTGATTCACCACATTAACAAAATGAAGGATAAAAATTATATGATCATCTCAATAGATGCAGAAGAGCATTTATTAAAATCCAACATCTATTAGCAATAAAAACTTAACAAAGTGGGTATGTATCTCAACATAATAAAGGCCATATATGACACACCCTGGAGAAGGGAATGGCTACCCACTCCAGTATTCTTGCCTGGAGAACTCTGTGGACAGAAGAGCCTGGCAAGCTACAGTCCGTGGGGTCACAAAGAGTCAGAATAGATTGAATAACTAACACTTTCACAATATACCTACACCTAACATCACACTCAATGGTGGAAAGCTGAAAGCATTTCCTCTAAGATCAGGAATAAGAGAAGGATGCCCACTCTCATCACTTTTATTCAAAATAATATTGTAAGTCCTAGACACAGCAGTAAGAGAAGAAAAAGAAATAAAAGGAATTCAAATTGAAAACAAAGAAGTAAAATTGACACTATTTACAGATGACATGATACTATATATAGAAACCCTATGAACTCCACCAAAAAACTATTAGAACTAAAAAATAAATTCAGTAAAGTTTCAGGATACAAACAATATACAGATATATATAGTGTTTATATACACGAATAACAATCAGAAGAGGAATTAAGAAAACAATCCCATTTACAATTGCATCATAAAGAATACAATACCTAAGAATAAATTTAACCAATGAGGTGAAAGATCTGCACTCTGAAAACTGCTGCTGCTGCTGCTAAGTCGCTTCAGTCATATCCAACTCTGTGTGACCCATAGATGGCAGCCCACCAGGCTCCTCTGTCCCTGGGATTCTCCAGGCAAGAATACAGGAGTGGGTTGCCATTACTCTGAAAACTATAAGACATCAATGAAAGAACTGAAGACAACATAAATAAATGGAAAGATATACCATGTTCATGAATTGGAATAATTAATGTTAAAATACTCATCTTACCCAAAGCAATCTATAATTCAAAGCAATTCCTATCAAAATGCCAATGGAATTTTTCACATAACTAGAAAAAAAATCCTAAAATTTGTATGGAAGCATAAAAGACACTAAAAAGCCAAAGCAATCTTGAGAAAGAAGAACAAAGCTGGAGGTAAAATTATACTACAAAACCATAATAATCAAAACATATATGGTACTAGCATAGAAACAAATGCATAGATCAATAGAGCAAAACAGAAGGTCCAAATATGCCCAAGCTTATGTAGTCAATTAATCTTTAAATAAGCCCATGTTTACACAGTCAATTAATTTTTGACAAATGAAGCAAGAATATAGAATGGGGAAAAGATAGCCTCTTTAATAAATGGTGGTGGAAAAACTAGACAGTTACATACAAAGAATCAGACTGGACTATTTTCTTACACCATATAAAAATAAACTCAAAATAGATTAATGAATTAAATGTAAGATCTGAAACCATAAAACTCTGAGGAAAAATAGGCAGTATGATCTTTGACATTCAGTTCAGTTCAGTCGCTCAGTCGTGTCCAACTCTTTGCCACCCCATGAATTGAAGCACACTAGGCCTCCCTGTCCATCACCAACTCCCAAAGTTCACTCAGACTCACATCCATCGAGTCGGTGATGCCATCCAGCCATCTCATCCTCTGTCGTCCCCTTTTCCTCCTGCCCCCAATCCCTCCCAGCATCAGAGTCTTTTCCAGTGAGTCAACACTTCACATGAGGTGGCCTAAGTACTGGAGTTTCAGCTTCAGCATCAGTCCTTCCAAAGAAATCTCAGGGTTGATCTCCTTTAGAATGGACTGGTTGGATGTCCTTGCAGTCCAAGGGACTCTCAAGAGTCTTCTCCAACACCACAGTTCAAAAGCATCAATTCTTCGGCGCTCACCTTTCTTCACAGTCCAACTCTCACATCCATACATGACCACAGGAAAAACCATAGCCTTGACTAGATGGACCTTTGTTGGCAAAGTAATGTTTCTGCTTTTCAATATGCTATCTAGGTTGGTCATAACTTTCCTTCCAAGGAGTAAGCGTCTTTTAATTTCATGGCTGCAATCACCATCTGCAGTGAT
>NW_024070207.1:22028284-22109521 GCF_014754425.2 Oryx dammah
ATGATCTTCGTTTTCTGAATGTTGAGCTTTAAGCCAACATTTTCATTCTCTTCTTTCACTTTTATCAAGAGGCTTTTCAGTTCTTCTTCACTTTCTGCCATAAGGGTGGTGTCATCTGCATATCTGAAGTTATTGATATTTCTCCCAGCTATCTTGATTCCAGCTTGTCCTTCTTCCAGCCCAGCATTTCTCATGATGTACTCTGCATATAAGTTAAATAAGCAGGGTGACAGTATGCACCCTTGATGTACTCTTTTTCGTATTTGGATCTTTGACATTAGTCTTATCAAAAATTTTTGTGTCACCTCAGGCAAGGGCAACAAAAGCTAAGTTAAACGAATCTACAACAAATTAAAAAGCTTTTTCACAGTGAAGGAAACTATCAACAAAACTCCTTACTGAGTGGGAGAAAATATTTGCTAATGATATATCTGATAAGGGGTTAATATCCAAATTATACAAAGAAATTACAAAACTCAATATCCAAAAAACAATCCAAGTGAAAAAAGAGCAGAGGACCTGAGTAGGCATTTCTCCAAAGAAGACATACTGAGAGCCAGCAGACACAAGAAACGATGATCATCATCACTAATCATCAGTTCAGTTCAGTTCAGTTCAGTCGCTCAGTCATGTCTGACTCTTTGCGACCTCATGAATCGCAGCACACCAGGCCTCCCTGTCCATCACCATCTCCCAGAGTTCACTCAGACTCACATCCATCGAGTCCGCGATGCCATCCAGCCATCTCATCCTGGGTCGTCCCCTTCTCCTCCTGCCCCCAATCCCTCCCAGCATCAGAGTCTTTTCCAATGAGTCAACTCTTCGCATGAGGTGGCCAAAGTACTGGAGTTTCAGCTTTAGCATCATTCCTTCCAAAGAAATCCTACGGTTGATCTCCTTCAGAATGGACTGGTTGGATCTCCTTGCAGTCCAAGGGACTCTCAAGAGTCTTCTCCAACACCACAGTTCAAAAGCATCAATTCTTCAGCACTCAGCCTTCTTCACAGTCCAACTCTCACATCCATATACAGTCAACAAAAACAAGACCAGGAGCTGACTGTGGCTCAGATCACGAACTCCTTATTGCCAAATTCAGACTTAAATTGAAGAAAGTAGGGAAAACTGCTAGACCATTCAGGTATGACCTAAATCAAATCCCTTATGATTATACAGTGGAAGTGAGAAATAGATTTAAGGGCCTAGATCTGATAGATAGAGTGCCTGATGAACTATGGAATGAGGTTCATGACATTGTACAGGAGACAGGGATCAAGACCATCCCTATGGAAAAGAAATGCAAAAAACAAAATGGCTGTCTGGGGAGGCCTTACAAATAGCTGTGAAAAGAAGAGAGGTGAAAAGCAAAGGAGAAAAGGAAAGACATAAGCATCTGAATGCAGAGTTCCAAAGAATAGCAAGAAGAGATAAGAAAGCCTTCTTCAGCAATCAATGCAAAGAAATAGAGGAAAAGAACAGAATGGGAAAGACTAGAGATCTCTTCAAGAAAATTAGAGACACCAAGGGAACATTTCATGCAAAGATGGGCTCAATAAAGGACGGAAATGGTCTGGACCTAACAGAAGCAGAAGATATTAAGAAGAGGTGGCAAGAATACACGGAAGAACTGTACAAAAAAGATCTTCACGACCCAGATAATCATGATGATGTGATCACTAATCTAGAACCAGACATCTTGGAATGTGAAGTAAAGTGGGCCTTAGAAAGCATCACTACGAGCAAAGCTAGTGGAGGTGATGGCATTCCAGTTGAGCTGTTTCAAATCCTGAAAGATGATGCTGTGAAAGTGCTTCACTCAATATGCCAGCAAGTTTGGAAAACTCAGCACTGGCCACAAGACTGGAAAAGGTCAGTTTTCATTCCAATTCCAAAGAAAGGAAATGCCAAAGAATGCTCAAACTACCACACAATTGCACTCATCTCACATGCTAGTAAAGTAATGCTCAAACTCCTCCGAGCCAGGCTTCAGCAATATGTGAACCATGAACTCCCTGATGTTCAAGCTGGTTTTAGAAAAGGCAGAGGAACCAGAGATCAAATTGTCAACATCTACTGGATCATGGAAAAAGCAAGAGAGTTCCAGAAAGACATCTATTTCTGCTTTATTGAATATGCCAAAGCCTTTGACTGTGTAGATCACAATAAACTGTGGAAAATTCTGAAAGAGATGGGAATACCAGACCACCTAACCTGCCTCTTGAGAAATCTGTATGCAGGTCAGGAAGCAACAGTTAGAACTGGACATGGAACAACAGACTGGTTCCAAATAGGAAAAGGAGTATGTCAAGGCTGTATATTGTTACCCTGCTTATTTAACTTCTATGGAGAGTACATCATGAGAAAGCTGGACTGGAAGAAACACAAGCTGGAATCAAGATTGCTGGGAGAAATATCAATAACCTCAGATATGTAGATGACACCATTGTTATGGCAGAAAGTGAAGAGGAGCTAAAAAGCCTCTTGATGAAAGTGAAAGAGGAGAGCGAAGAAGTTGGCTTAAAGCTCAACATTCAGAAAAGGAAGATCATGGCATCTGGTCCCATCACTTCATGGGAAATAGATGGGGAAACAGTGGAAAGTGTCAGACTTTATTTTTTTGGGCTCCAAAATCACTTCAGATGGTGACTGCAGCCATGAAATTAAAAGACACTTACTCCTTGGAAGAAAAGTTATCACCAACCTAGATAGTATATTCAAAAGCAGAGATATTACTTTGCCGACTAAGGTCCGTCTAGTCAAGACTATGGTTTTTCCTGTGGTCATGTATGGATATGAGAGTTGGACTGTGAAGAAGGCTGATCACTGCAGAATTGATACTTTTGAACTGTGGTGTTGGAGAAGACTCTTGAGAGTCCCTTGGACTGCAAGGAGATCCAACCAGTCCATTCTGAAGATCAACCCTGGCATTTCTTTGGCAGGAATGATGCTAAAGCTGAAACTCCAGTACTTTGGCCACCTCATGCGAAGAGTCGACTCATTGGAAAAGATTCTGATGCTGGGAGGGATTGGGGGCAGGAGGAGAAGGCGATGACCGAGGATGAGATGGCTGGGTGGCATCACAGACTCGATGGACCTGAGTCTGAGTGAACTCCGGGAGATGGTGATGGACAGGGAGGCCTGGTGTGCTGCGATTCATGGGGTCGCAAAGGGTCGGACACAACTGAGCGACTGAACTGAACTGAACTGGGGCTATGAGATAAGGTTGTCTCTTAACTCCCTCATTAAGACTCAGGTGATTAGGTTTTAATCCTAGGATTCTGGGACTGCTTCTCTTCACATTGGAATAAAGCAATCCATATGCAGCTTTAGCAAATGGCATGAACAGGTGAATATGTGCTCAGATCATATTTAGCCAGAGTATCGATTCTGCTAGGAATTAGAATCCTGTTGTCTATGGACAAATTATGATCAAAATGCGATCATCCAGGAACTCTGAATAGCCTGGCAATAGGATGGCTCAATAAGAGAATATTGCGTTTTGGAGCCAACTTTTTGAAAGTTGGGCACTAAAACTGAATGAAAGTTTGCCGCGGCCAGCACTGCAAGGTTTTTCCCCACCCGGGAGTCACGAGAAACGGAGCTCGATCGCTGAGAAAAGAAAGAGACTGAGACAGAAAGATGGGGTTGAGAGGATCAGACCAAAACGGCTGATCACTTCGTTTATTGAGGAGAGTTTTTATAAGAAAATATATGTGACTCCTGGCACATATCAGAGGGCTAATATTTACAAGACAATCCCCAAACCCAACATTGTTTAAGGAGTGCTTGTCCTTGAAGTGCAGCTGCTGCTAGACCTTCTGGAGCCATGAGGTCATGATGACATTCTTAGGAGAGGCGGGACAGGGCGCTTAAGGAACAGGCCTTAGGGCTTAGCAAACACGCTAAGCAGCTCCCAAGACTTAACCCATTACGGGCAGTCTCCCGCAAAAGTTTAGGGTCCAGCTTGTGTGAGCTGAGTCAGTCATTTACTGCCTTGCATTTTTCTGACTGCAGGGAAAAGTTGATGATGGCAGCATGCTACCTTTCTCTTCTAATTGGCAGACAAAAGCACCAAAGAATAATTAAATATCACTGAGCCAGCTTGGAACTTGTTGTTGTTTAGTTGCTAAGTCATATTGACTCAATGTACTGTAGCCCACCAGGCTCCTCTGTCCATGGGATTTACCAGGCAAGAATACTGGGGTGGGTTGCCATTTCCTCCTCCATGGGGATCTTCCCGACCCAGGGATCGAACCCACATCTCCTGCTAGGTAGGTAGATTCTTTACCTTTGAGCCTCCAGGGAATCCTAACTTGGAACTTAACTGAACAGGAATTGCCCAAATGAATGAAGAAAGAAGACAAGATTTCACCCAATTCATTCTCTGTTATGTTACTGTAAGTCCTAAAGTGCAATATCAGTGTAGTGGGTATGGAAATGGATTGTTCAGGTTGACATGTAGTACTTGTAGATACCTCATGGATGAGAATCCTCCAAATTAGGATCAGTCAGCTTTCATTAAAGACAACTGGAGAATCTTTTTTCAGCAAACTGAAAAAGAAAACTGCTACTGCCGAAGAGTTGTTAAGTAAATACACCTGCCTTGCTGAAGAATGAAGCAATCTGGATGGAATGCTAGGCTTCTGACTAATTTGTCACATGATAGACCTGACAGAGGAGAAATCCTCACTTAATGGGAAGGCAGATGTTGGGATGTGTCCACACTGACAGCTCAACTAACTAAATTATTTGTTTTGCAAGTAACAAGTTCAGTTGGTACTATCTTAATAGTCCAAATGTTTGCTTTAAAAATTGCATTGCACCTCACTGAATCATGTTAAAAAAATGTAACAACTATTTCATTTATTGTAATTAAAACGGACCTCTTTTTTTCCTAGGGGAGCTATTAAAATAGATGTTTTCAGAACATATCTGCTTAACTTCCAGTAGGAAAATATTCCTGTTGAGGCAGATGCAGAATTTTGCCCATTTAAAATATGAATAAAAGTGGAATTGCAATTGAATTAATGGCAAAGGGGAGTTTAACTGTTTGGTTTAAATGCTTCTTTTATATTCTAATTTCTACAATGAGAGTGTGCTATATTTGAAATTAATCTAAATGTATGCATGTGGATAAGTTATAGATGCAGTGAAAGTGGTGCTGAGTCAATGAGGTTAGCAGCATAAGATTTTAAATATGACAGATCTTGGTTCATATTTCACCTGTGCTATTTATTAATTATATGGCCTTGGGCAGTTACCTAACGTCATTTGTAAAATGAAGGTAATAATACCTACCTTGGAGGATTATTGAGAAACTATGATAGTGTATGTAAAATGCTCTGCATAGAGCCTAGCACAGAAAGGTATCCAATGAATGGTTAGCTATTATTTGGATTATTTTTACTTGTATAGTACTATATACTTTTTCAAGTTCTTTCAAACTTTATTTTATTCAAATGTCTTAACAATCTTGAAAAAAAAGTCAAAACCAATGGGAGAGTTTTCAAGGCTATTGGCACTTTTTCCTGCTGGAATGGTTCCTGATGTAGACATGCACCCGTTTTCAGGATGCCTACCATTTCTATTTCCAGTTTTGTCTAGTGAGATTTTAGCCTTTACATTCAGACTTATCAAGTTGCAATATGTCATTTTGAAAATGGTGACCTCTGAACTCACATGTCATTATCCAGAATACCAGGTTATATCCTTGAAGTATTTTTCATGTTTCTGAAAAAAATAAAAATCATTTAGAATCAAGAGGTTTTAGACATCTACAAAGAGAAAGCCCAAATTTGGTCTCAACGGTAAATACTTAGCTTCATTGTGAGGAGGCAGGTATAAGGGTCCTTTTAAGTGGTATCCACAAAAAACCATATTAACCCAGATCTAATAAGGCATACAAAAAAAAGCTCTCCTAATATTAAATAAAACAAACTCTAGAAAAAGCAGCAGCTATCATTCTACTCTTGCCTTTTGTGGACTTAGATTTTATGCATTTATTCTTTTGCTTTTTACCCTTAAGAAAACTTCCTTCTAGCTACCCTTAGAAATTTCACTGTGCAAAAGGACTTGAATCAGACTGATAGTTCTTTAAGCATTACCTAGAGGACTTTCTAAAATACAGATTGCTGAGCACCAGCCCCCAGGTTTCTAATTCATTTGGGAACTACTACTAACAAGTTTTCTGATGCTGCAGATTTTATGGGTTCAGGAACTATACATGGAGAACACCTGAATTCAAATAAGGAAGGGTCACAGAGATTTTGTATTTTTAGAAAATTAGAGGACAGACTCTAATGTTTATTCCCCTACAGCATGGAGACTGAGATTCTACCTACTGCATAATGACTTGACAAATGGAAGTTTAAGCTATCAATTCGATAGATAGTTTAATATCTGCTGTTTGTCAGGCACTATGTTAGGTGTTAGAATATAGCATAAACAAATAAGACAAGTCTAATGGATCTCATAGAGTTTTCATTCTAGTAAGGAGTGACAGACAAAAAAGTATTGAAATGTACTGGATAATGATAGATTTTATGAAGAAAAGTAAAATCAAGTAAAGGGATAGAAAGTGACAGAGGTGGGGTACTAATTTTAAAAGGTGGTCTGCTGCTGCTGCTGCTGCTGCTAAGTCACGTCAGTCGTGTCCAATTCTGTGCGACCCCATAGATGGCAGCCCTACAGGCTCCTCTGTCCCTGGGATTCTTCAGGCGAGAACACTGAAGTGACTTGCCATTTCCTTCTCCAATGCATGAAAATGAAAAGTGAAAGTGAAGTCGCTCAGTCGTGTCCGACTCTTAGCGACCCCATGGACTGTAGCCTAACAGGCTCCTCCCTCCACGGGATTCTCCAGGCAACGGTACTGGAGTGGGTTGCCATTGCCAAGGTGGTCTAGGGAAACTCTTTGAAGAAGGGACATTTTCAAAGACTATAAAGACGAATGGAGTAAAAAAGTAAACCATGAAAATGCCTTGTGGTAAAGCTTTCTAGGTAGAGAAACAGACAGGCCCTGAGGTTTATTTTGAGTGTTTCTGTCACCGTGGCTAGTGAAGGCTGAACAGTGAATGAATGACGAAATGAATGACAGGAAATAAGGTCAGTGGGTTAACAGGAACCTGGTCACGTAGAGCCTTGCAGACTATCATAAGGACTGAATTTTACTGTGAACAAGATGAGACTTGAGCAATACAAAAAAATATTAGACAATATTTGAAAGATGGCTTGAATCTGCCATTTTAATTTAGATGATTTGATATTGTGTACAGATAGTCATTTATGGCATTAAATTATGAAATTGTCAACATCACAAATTTCCCATTGTTATTCTTTCCCCTAGGACAACTCTAGACAAATCATAAGTTTAACTTTTCATTTATCCGAAAAATTGTTGAAGGTGAATGAAACAGATACCATTTTTCCCTAGAATGGTTGCTGTCATGTTTCTGGAATTTCTTTAATTTGCTTACTGTCTTTCCTGACACTTGTTTATTTTTTCCCACTGTATAGCATACACTAAAGAGCTTACTGACCTTAACTGGAATTTTTTCTCCTAGGCAATACCAACAGCTATCTTGTCTTTTCTCCAAGGGATCTGAAAACTTGTACCATAAGAAAATGCACATTAGCTTTTTTCAAATACAGGAAATAGAGAATTCTGATAAGCTTGGAGATATCCTAAAAGGACAAATTCCTCTGTGAGTGAATCAAATAATTAAAATGTGAATATTCCCACTTTAAAGTTTTACTCTTCTGATGCCCATGGGTTATGTAACACTTCTGGAGTTTAAAAATAAATTGATCGAATCACAAAAAGACAAATATTGTATTTTTTTCACTTATATGAGGTAGCTACAGTAGTCAAATTCATAGAAACAGAAAGTAGAATGATAGTTGTTAAAGGCTGGGGGAGAGGGGAATGGGGAGCTGTTTTTAATGTGCAAATAATTTTGTTTTTGCATGATGAAAACTTCTAGACATTGGTTGCATGACAACATGAATATACTTAACACTATTGAAATGTGCAGTTAAAATGGTAAATTTTAAATTATATATTCTACCACATTTAAAAATAATAAACTAGTTGAATCTAATAACACCAAAAGTGAAAATGAACTAGTAATATTATCCTTGACAGAATGATAAATCAAAATCAAAATATAAATCAGATCATATTCCCTATATAGACTTCCGTTTAGACCAATTCAGTAGACAGTTACTATCTATTATATATCTGGCAGAAGGCGAGTTGCTATAGATACAGACAGGAGTAAAATGATGACTTTTTTCCACTAATAACTTGAAGCTTAGTGGAGAGAGACAGCATTCATGAACAACAGCAAAAATAGAATGTTATTAATGTTATACTAGACATCTGACCAGAGAACTTTGGAAACCAGGTAAGATAAGGAAGGTATAAAGAAAGTTGACTCCTAAATTTGGTTTTGAAGTGTGAGTTTTCATGTTGGACTAAGGAATGAAGATTTTGTGGAAATAGCAAGAGAAGTAAGATTAGAAGTGGAGCCTGAAGATGTGACTTGAATTTCTGCAATCTTGTGATAAAACTTTAATGGATGAGGAGTTGCTTTTTACAGATGAGCAAAGAAAGTGGTTTCTGGAGATGGAATCAACTCCTGGTGAAGATGCTGTGAAGACTGTTGAAATGACAACAAAAGATTTAGAATCATACATAACCTTAGTTTACAAAGCAGCAGCAGGGTTTTAGAGGATTGACTCCAATTTTGAAAGAAGTTATGCTGTGGGTAAAATGCTAGTAAACAGCATTACATACTACAGATAAACTGTTCATGAAAGGAAGAGTCAAGTGATGTAGCAAACTTCATTTTTGTCTTACTTTAAGAAATTGTCACAGCCACCCCAACCTTCAGCAGCCACCACACTGAGCAGTCAGTAGCCACTAACAGTGAGGCAAGCCCCTCCACCAGCAAAATGATTGTGACTTGCTGAAGGCTCAGATGATGGTTCACAGTTTTTAGCAATAAAATATTTTAAAATTAAGGTATTTACGTTTTTTTTTATACATAATGATACTGCACACTTAATAGATTACAGTATAGTTTGTGCCTTGCTTTATTAAATTTCTGCTTTATTGCGGTGATCTGTGGTCTGGAACCAAACCCTCAATATCTCCAAGGTGTGCTTGTACTCAGGTTGGTGATTTAGTCACTAAGTCGTGTCCGACTCAGGTTAGGTAGGTTTCAATGGTGGAGGCAATAGAGCATTGTAGTTCTGAGATGAGATAGATCAGGTTTAAGTTCTGGCTGTGTAATACTCTATTCATGTAACTTATTCAGGTAAGTTACCTAACCTCCATATATTTCAGTTCTTTCAGCTATAAATTGGAGGTGATCATAGTGTTGAACTCATAGTGTTATTGAAGGCTAATGTGAGATAATTAATACAAAGAACTTACCCCAGTGCATGGTGAACAATAAGTGTTCCAAAAGAGGTTTACGTTTGCTCGTATTAACAATGCATGTGTAGGTTTTGTTTTAATCACAATGATTGATTCCTGGGCTTTTCACTGATGCTTGTTTTTTGTGTTTGCCATAAACAGTCCCATTTCTCTATATAAGGTAAAACAATCTATTTTATCCTTACTTTATGATTTCACTCATTAAATGAATATACAAAAAAATAAAAATAAACCAGGAAGATGATATTTTTGGTATTAACTCAAGTCTGAACTTGAGTCAACCCATGAACCTCCAAGATGACTCTTAGAATTTTTAGCAGTCAATAAGTGTGTCATTTCAGATGCTAGAGCTATGCCTAGTTGCCTTTTAGGATCACGCAGTTGTTTCACTCAGTTTCTGGTTGAGGACTGAAATGTCTTTTCAATGGTGATGTAGTCAAGAGGTGAGGGAATTCCCCTCGCAAAGGTCACCATTGTCCATTCATCCATGTCTAGTGGGGTCTAGTGGATATTTGTCCACCTGTATTTATGACTAAAAAGTAATGAGATGTACATCCAAATGATGCTATCTCATTTGGAAAATTTATGCCTACTTCAGTAGTTGTGGCATCGTCCAAATTATTTTTAGAACTTGTCCTTGTGTATTGTCTTCAGGGACATTTGCTACTTCTCCCTTTTTCTCTTGCAGTTGCATGCACATATACCCACACCCAGATGTTATTTCATGTTCTTGAATAATATTAAACTCCAAATGGTAATACATGGCTAGATTACTTTATTAATACTCTTCATCAAATTTATTGCTATTTGACATAGTCATGCATCTTTAAAGGTCCCTCTCAACTCCAAGGAGGAAGCCAAGATATATAAACAAGTTACACATGAAAGATTAGTTTCTGCCAAAGCAGTTTCTAAGTCTGCTACTTATAATGAGAACTTAATTCCACCCTTATCTGTGTGCTGAGCTCACAGTCCTTATATCATCTTGATTAGACTTGGGGCAGAGGTTGTAATGTCATTATTATCACCATCTCAGCTTTGAAGATTAAAACATTTTTTCCTAGGGATCAAATCCCCCTCCTCCAAGTATATGAATATTTTCCCATGAGGAAATCCAAAAGAATATGCTGTAGGAACTGTTCACCAGCTGATACCATTAAGTAAGGCAAGCTACCATGTGAGAGAAAATATTTGTAATCTATCAACCTAGCAAAAGATTTTTATTTGGAATGTATAAATAACTTCTGCAAATCAAAAAAGAAAAAGGACAAACCAAAAGAAATATGCGGACAAAAGAGCTGAACAGACACTTGATAAAAGAAAGTATCCAAATAAGCAATAAACATATTAGAGGATGCTCAAACCAGTCAATCCTAAAGGAAATGAATCCTGAATATTCATTGGAAGGACTGATGCTGAATCTGAAGCTCCAATACTTTGGCCCCCTGATGCAAAGTGCTGACTCCTTAGAAAAGACCTGGATGCTGGGAAAGAGTGAAGGCAGGAGGAGAAGGGAATGACAGAGGATGAGATGGTTGGATGGCATCACCGACTCAATGGACATGAGTTTGAACAAGTTCCAGGAGGTGGTGAACAGAGAAGCCTGGTATGCTTCAGTCCAGGGGGTCACAAAGAGTTGGACATGACTGAGCGCCTGAACAACAACAATGACATCATTGGTCATTGCGTTGGGTGCGTGCTAAGTCACTTTGGTCGTGTCCAACTCTTTGTAACCCTATGGACTGTAACCCACCAAGCTCCTCTGTCCAAGGGATTCTCCAGGCAAGAATCACTGGAGTGGGTTTCCATGCCCTCCTCCAGGGGATCTTCCCAACCCAGGGATTGAACTGCAAAATAGGACCACAACAAAATATTGATGTACAGTATTACGGTTAAAAATTAGATTGGATGAATAATACCACCTCGGTGAGAATGTGGAACAATTGGAATTCTTACACATTGCTAATGGAAGTATAAACTACTATGATCACTTTTGAAAAATATTTTGTAGTATTTAAAATGTTTAAAAATTATGGTAAAATATACATAACATAAAATTTACCATCTTAATCGTTTTTAAATGTACAGTTCAGTGGCATTAAGTACATTCACATTGCTGTACAACTATTTCCACCATTCATCTCCAGAACTCTTTTAATCTTGCAAAACTGAAACTCTGTGTCCATTAAATAGCAACTCCCTATTGCTCCCTCTCCCCCAGCCTCTAGCTAACATTCCACTTTCTATCTCTATGAAGTTGATTACTCTAGCTATATCACATAAGTGGAATTATACACTATTTGTCTTTTTGTGACTACCTCATTTCATTTAGCATAATATCCTTAAGTTTCATCAGTGTTGTGGCATGTCAGAATTTCTTTTTAAGGCTGACTGAGATTCCACTGTATGTATGTATCAGATTTTGTTTATTCTTTTCTCTGTCCATGGACAGTTGAGTTACTTCCACTCTTTGACACTTGTGATTAATGTTGCTATGAACGTGGGTGTACAAATATCTGTACAAGATTCTGCTTTTAGTTCTTTTGGGTTGGTAGTGTTTTTCTTAAAAAGCTAAATACCTTTCTATAACCTAACAATTTCACTTTTGTATGAGGAATGCTTATGTCTATAAGAAAATGTGGAATAACATGTATAGTGGTATTATTCATAATCACTCTACAAAAGAAATAATCCAAATATCCTTCAGTAATAGAATATATACATAAACTGAGGTATAGCCACACTATATTATAATATTGCATAGCAATAAACAGAACAAGAACATGGATTAATTAAAAAAAATTTGGCCATGCTGCAAGGCATGCAGGATCTTAGTTCCCTGACAAGGTTTTGAACCCACACCCCCTTCAGTGGGAGCACAGAGTCTTAACTACTGGACTGCCAGGGAAGTCTCAAGCATGGGTTACTTTAAAAACATGATGCTGAGAAAAAGACAAGATACCCAAGAGTATATAATGTGTGCTTTTACTTATGAAAAGTTCAAAAACTATCAAAACTAGTCTATGCTGATACTGCTTAGAAAAATGTTTTTGTGTGTGGGGGAAGTGTTCTGACTGGTAGTTAGCATAAAGGAGACTTCTGAGTTTCTTGAAATGTTCTACATCTTGATTTCAGTGTTACTTCCATGGATGTACACATAGGTACATTAAATTAATCTGTATACTTAAGATTTGTACACTCTGCTGTGATTATTCATCAGTTTAAAAGAGGAATCTGAGCACACTTTGTTGAACAGCAGCATCGCTGAAATAAATCCACAAAGTGCTGCTTTAAAGAGGCAATATGATCATATTAGTTCTGCCATGTTTATTAGAGACAAGAATATTACTTTATAGTCACTTCTATTGGGTCCTATCCATAGTCTGCAATCCAAGAAATAAAAACAAGTATATTTCTGGTGAAAATATCAGAACATGATGATTTAGGAATTTAATCTTGGGCTTCGGCCTTTGTAAAATACCAAGTAGTCATTGTTAACTAGTTTAATGCCCAGTACTACAGAACTCAGGAAACATTTTTAAACACTCCCATCCCATTGATGGTCTTTATTTTACCAGTAATTAAAAAAAGTAAACCACTGCCTTTCACTCCCTTTAAGGTTGAGGGGTGACCATCTGAATTCTATTTAATGCTGCATTTGTGTTTGGTTATGGTTCAAAATATGTTCCTTTAATCATGAAATGGAGGATTGTTTTTAGATGCCAGATATCATGTGCTATTCTAGACTCTTTCTAAATTGTGAACATTAATTTTTCTTGTATACCAGTCTTTCCTCAGCTGTTTCATTGATTTGGCTTTTTCCCCATAATTCACTAAGTAAAGAGTTAGCATTAGTCATTGTTGTGAAGAACATTCAAGCCTCAAATCTCAATTTCCTACTAATAAATGTGGAGAAAATTAGTAGATATAATGTTACAACACATGTTAAAAGAGCAAATGTTAACATGCTACTTCAGATCTATACGGCATTCAGTTAGTGTTTTTTTAATTTGTATTTAGAAAAAAACAATTTTCTTACATGATGTACTCTCCAGGGAAAGGGAGAAAAGGCATGCAATAAATATCAACTTTCTTTCTCCCCAGGTTATGAATATTTTGAGAAACAAAACAAAGACTAATATGGATATGCGATATGACCTTTACTGGGAAGTTCCAATTTGAGGATTAGTCTTTAGGCTTAGTATCCAGTGGGCCTGCTCACTGATCCCCAGAATTAGGCAAATATACCCACCCAGTCTTAGACAGAACTGGATAGGGGTTGGCCTCCCCCCTGCAAGTGTAACCACATATATAACCTGTGATCTGGTTGTATGCTGACAAAGTAACACAAGTAATATACTATTCGTTTTTAATTTCTGTCTTGTCTATGCTGTTTTTAATTGTAAAAATCAGAAGTCCTCATGTTATGATTTTTTAGAATGTAAAGTCATATGCATTAGATGCCACCATAGGAAATATGAGTATACTTCCCCAAAGATAATTTGGGGATACAATAAGTTGCTCCCAAAATATAATTAATTTCTATATGAAAGAAAAATAAAGTTTTAAATTACACCCCCATTTTTCAAAAGAAGGAAAGAACAGTAATATTTGAAGAGTATATTCTATGAGTTAGATATTATGTTCCAGAGACTTTTCATGGATTATTTACAAAAATCTCACGAGGAAGGTGGCATGATTCCCATTTGGATTAAAGAGAGAAAGTGACTTACTTGAAGGTGACTACTAAGTGATGAAGTAGAATTTAAACCCAAATGTGTCTGACTTCAGAGCCTATGCTCTTTTTTTGTTGTTTGTTTTTGGTCAGGTTAAAAACATGGGATGTAAGATGGGGAATTTTTTTCCAAAGCTTAGATGAAATTAGAAAATCCTGGCTTTATCAGCTACAGTTTATTGGCAATAATCAGGTATAATGTTATATACTATTTTCTGGCAATTTTGGTGAAAATACTGCCCCCTAGACACCATTGACCTAGTCTTCCAAGCAGCAGACCAGATCATATCAGACTAAATGACTCTGTGACGTCCACCAAATTTGACTCATAAGACTAAGGAAATTGTTGGCAATGACAAAGAACTATCAAGATTTTGCCAAAGACAGTAGGTACTAAATATTATGTTACACTTAGGCCTTCCAGCCAAATGTTATAAATTCCCAACTTCTAGCCCAGTGCTTCCCAAAATATCCTAAAATATTTCTCAGAAGCATGATAATGCCTTTTCTAGATTCCAGGATTTTGGATAGACATTTCAAGATTCCTAGGGCTTCCCTCATGGCTTAGATGGTAAAGAATCTGCCTGCAATGTAGTTCGATCCCTGGATGGGGAAGATCCCCTGGAGAAGGGAATGGCTACCCCTCCAGTATTCTAGCCTGGAGAATCCCATGGACAGAGGAGCCTGGCAGGCTACAGTCCATTGGGTCACAAAGAGTCAGATGTGACTGAGTGACTAACACTTTTCATATACTTTGAAAATTCCTAGCAGCTTCTTCTCTGTTGCTTTCACTAATTGCCTCAAAGAATGCTAGAATTTGTGCCCTTATGGGTGATTATAACTCATTTGAGCTGAGAAAAAATACATAGAAGTATAGATGCTCTTGTGTTTTGAGGTCTAGTGGTATCTTTATTTTAGAGAAAAGAGAAAAGAAAAGAAGTAGCCAAATCTGTCACGACACAGCATAATCTTAAACCATTGTAACTATGCCAGAGAGCCAGCTGTTTTAAGTACACTGTATTCAATTACCTGAATATCCACCAGAAATCTAATCTGCCACTGAATAAGCAAAAGCAAAGGCAAAAAATCCATTTGTTTGATCAGATTTTAAAATTTCTATCAAATGTGTTTCAAAACTGCATTTGATTTAAAAAAACAACTAGAGAGAAAATCTAGTTCTGAAATGATTCTGAGTCTAATGGCTTAATGATTAGGGGAAATTATCACATATATTAGGATTATCAGTTGAAAGCAGCTGAGCCTGACTCTTGATTTAAACAGAAAAAGAATGTACAGAATGGATGGGAAGACTGAAGAACTAAGCTAATGAACTGTAAACCAAATACAGTACTAGACTATCAGTATGAGAAAAGTGCAATGAAAGTCAAGAGGAAGGAGTGATTGACTCTGGGATAGGATGAGTGTCCCACTTTATGGAAGGAGTGCTGTTTGAACCGAATGGTCTTTCTGCCTTACAAACATTTAAATATGTGGCTTATCTTCTCTGCTAGATCAAAGTTCCCTTATAGAAGCTGCCCCTTGTAGGAAACAAAATAGATGTTTTCTATTTTGTCAGCACCTAGTGCAATTAATTATATGCATTTAAGATGATTCATGTATTTATTAAATACTTGCTCTATGCTGGGCACTGTGTACTACTTGTTAGAGATAATGAAATGACCCAAAGAAGGCTTGACTTCATTCCTCCATGGAGCTTACAGTCTAATGGATAAAACAGACATTCATATGATCTCATCAATGAATGCACAAACTGTCAAAAGTGCTATGAGGGAGAAGACAAGAGTGCCTTGAGATCATGCAACAGGTGGACCTAGCCTTGTCTCTGGGAAATAGAAGACTGCAGAAATGACAGACAGTTGAGATGAAGCCAGAATGATAAGTAGGGATCTGGCCTAGTCATAGGGGGAAAAGAGCATCTCAAGCAGAGGGAATAATATATGCAAAGGCTCTTATACATTGTAGGTGCTATACAATTATTTTGTACTCAGCTTCACTTTCTTCCGGCCACTTCAGGTGAAGTGGTATCTCTTCTCTTGTCAAAAATGTTACTCACTGCATTCTTACTTACACCCTTTGTCTCCTTTGAATTTTAATCTATCAGTTGTCTTTTGTTTTTCCTATATCCTCAACTACTCTTACCATTTGATATTTCCCTTCAATATATAATGCTCAAATCTCTGTGACCTGAAAAAATAAAATAATAAAGAAACAAACATGTCCCTGGATCCTACATTCCCTTCCGTTCAGTTCAGTTTAGTCACTCGGTCGTGTCCGACGCTTTGCGACGCCATGGACCGCAGCACTCCAGGCCTCCCTGTCTATTACCAACTCAGGAGTTTAACCAAACTCACATCCATTAAGTCGGTGATGCCATCCAACCATCTCATTCTCTGTCATCCCCTTCTCCTCCTGCCCTCAATCTTTCCCAACATCAGGGTCTTTTCAAATGAGTCAAGTCTCTGCACCAGGTGGCCAAAGTATTGGACTTTCAGCTTCAACATCAGTCCTTCCAATGAACACTTAGGACTGATTTCCTTTAGGATGGACTGGTTGGATCTCCTTGCAGTCCAAGGGACTCTCAAGAGTCTTCTCCAACACCACAGTTCAAAAGCATCAATTCTTCAGTGCTCAGCTTTTGTTATAGTCCAACTCTCACCTCCATACATGATTACTGGAAAAACCGTAGCTTTGACTAGACAGACCTTTGTTGGGAAAGTAATGTCTCTGCTTTTGAACATGCTGTTTAGGTTGGTCATAACTTTCCTGGCTGCAGTCACCATCTGCAGTGATTTTGGAGCCCAAGAAAATAAAGTCTGACACTGTTTCCACTGTTTCCCCATCTATTTCCCATGAAGTGATGGGACCAGATGCCATGATCTTAGTTTTCTGAATGCTGAGTTTTAAGCCAACTTTTTCACTCTCCTCTTTCACTTTCAAGAGGCTCTTTAGTTCTTCTTCACTTTCTGCCATAAGGGTGGTGTCATCTGTATATCTGAGGTTATTGATGTTTCTCCCCTCCATTACTTCCTATCTTTAGCTATTTTTTAATTTATTTTTTAATTGGAAGAAAATTGCTTTACAAAGTTGTGTTGGGTTTTGTTGTACAATAGTGAATCAGCCATGATTTTATATATACCCCCTCCCTCCTGAACCCCCTCTTCTCCCCACATTCCACCCCTCTAGGTCATCACAGAGCACCACACTGGACTCCCTGTTCTATACAGTAGCTTCCCACTAGCTATCTGTTTTGCACATTATAGTGTATATATGTTAACACTACTTTCTCAATTTGTCCCATTGTCTCCTTCCCCCTCTGTGTCCACAAGTCTGTTCTCTATGTCTGCATCTCCGTTCCTTCCCCGGAAATAAGTTCATCAGTACTATTTTTCTAGATTCTGTATATATGTATTAATATACAATATTTGTTTTTCTCTTTCTGACATTTCACTCTGTATAACAGGCTCTAGATTCATCCACCTCACTACAATGGACTCAAAGTCATTCCTTTTTATGGTTGAGTAATATTCCATTGCATATATGTACCACATCTTCTTTATCCATTCATCTGTCAATGAACATCTAGGTTGTTTCCATGTCCTGGCCATTGTAAATAGTGCTGTAATGAACATTTGGTACATGTGTCTTTTTGAATTGTGGTTTTCTCAGGATATATGCCCAATAGTGGGATTTCTGGGTCATATGGTAGGTTTTTTTCCTAGTTTTAAAGGAATTTCCATACTGTTCTCGATAGTGACTCTATCAATTTACATTCTCACCAACAGTGCAGGAGGATTCCCTTTTCCCTCTATCCTCTCCAGCATTTATTGTTTGTAGATTTTTGATGATGGCCATTCTGATTGGTGTGAGGTGATACCTCATTGTAGTTTTGATTTGCATTTCTCTAGTAATGAGCGATGTTGAGCATCTTTTCATGTGTTTGTTGGCCATCTGTATGTCTACTTTGGAGAAATTTCTGTTTAGGTCTTCTGCCCATATTTTGATTGGATTGTTTGCTTTTTGATATTGAGCTGTATAAGCTGCTTATATATTATGGAGATTAATCTTTTGTCCATTGCTTCATTTGAAATTGTTTTGTCTCATTCTGAGGGTTGTCTTTTCATCTTGTTTATAGTTTTCTTTGCTGTGCAAAAACTTTTAAGTTTAATTAGGTCTCTTTTTTTTGTTTTCTTTAGCTTTTTTTATAAGCAAAGTTTCTAGAATAATAGTATTCTCCACCTGTAATCTCTACTTCCTCAATTCCTGTTTACTTCCTAACCCTACTAAATATGGATCTTGCCAAGGTCACCAAAGATCCCCTTGTCACAAAATTCAGTGGATATTTTCCTGGTCTCATTTGGACTCTTGATAGCCTTGAACACTCTTGACCACTCCCCTTCTTTTTGGGTGTCATGATACCGCTCTTTCTTTGTGTCCTACTTTTTTCTTAGTCTACTTTACAGTCTCTTTTATTTCAGCCTATCTCTTAAATATCGGAATTTCATCTTTGGCCCAGGCTCTTCTTTTCCTATACACTATAGCTAGCTAAGCTCTCACACTCTATTTTTTGGCCCCTAGGCAAATCTTTTCTCTGTCAAGCCTTGGTTAAAACAGACTTTGTGACTCTTTCTCTGACTCCTTCACTCATTGTTAGAGCTGACTTTTCTAAACTTCACTGCATTCTCTGCATATATACCTGCCCCCAAAGCAAGTCTTATTCTATTATCTTTATTGATTTCTTTTTTAAATTTTTTAATTTTTATTTTTACTTTATTTCTTAGCCTGTATTTCCAGCTAGATTGGCAGTCCCTTGATAAGGCAAATAATCTTTTTATACTTAACTTTCAGCACAGTGCCTGGCAGAGAGTATAATCAATGAGCACTTATGGATGAGTGGATGGATGCATTTTGGTAAGGTCTCTCATTTTTACAGGTGGCACAGTGGTAAAGAACCTGCCTGACAATGCAGGAGACACAAGAGACGTGGGTTCAATCCCCGGGTTGGGAAGATCTCCTGGAGTAGGAAATGGCAACCTACTCCAGTATTCTTGCCTGGAAAATTCCAAGGACAGAGAAGCCTGACAGCCTACAATCCATGGAGTCACAGAGTTGGACAAAATTGAGCATGAGCATGCACATTACATTATGGAAAATGTCAGAGGAAAGCTCTATCTGAAGTTTGCACAGGAAGTAAGTGGCAGAATCAAGTGTATGCTCAGTTTCTATGAAGTACACAATAAGATACATATTTGTATATTTTTTACACTCTGCAAATTATTCTCATATCAGTTTTCCCATGCAATTTTCGTAACAGTCTTATAGATTGAGTCAGGTAGATAGTTTTGCTGCCATATATATACATATATAAGGAAATTGAGGTTAGGAAAAGTTGTGATTAATGTTTACACAAGTTCTAAGTTGCAGAGTTAACCCCTGAACTAAGCTCTTTTGAGGGCAAGTCCAGTGTGTACACAGCAAGAGAACTGTGTAGCTCTGGGAGGGGATAAACTAAGAAAAGATAAGGAAATAGAGGCACTCAGTAGATGCTAATTCATTCTCTCTCTCTGCTTCCTGACTTCCCTACAAGTCTGTCTCTGTTTTGTACTGGCAACAATGAGGGAAGAGAGTCATCACATAATCCATTCTGGGAAAATTTCATAGGATGTTTTTTTCCATCTCTTCTTTCCCATGTTTGTCCTGTCCCTCTTAAAGCTACAATAAAGAATCCAGAAAGAACGTATCCTGCTCTAAGTGAAGGTGTTATTGAAGGAAATAAACTCTATTGTTATTCTGATATGTTACCCACTGCTCCCCTCATATGTGTCCTCTCCCATCACCACTCCTGCAGGGTAGAACCTCCCTTTCTTTGCCAATTCAGATCTCCCTCACCCTTGAAACTCATGCACATCTTGTCTCCTCCAAGAAGCCTTCTTTGGATTGGTCAGCCCACACTGAACTTAACCTTCCCTAGGCTATTAAGACATTTCCAGTTTATGTCATAGAGCTTTTCAATCTCTGGTGGGGGTACTTTTTATACATTAGATATGTCTTCCCAATTAGAGTGTGAGCTTCTTGAGGGCAAGGAATCTATCTAATGGTTCTATACCCTCCATCCACACCCTCATATACCCCTTAACTTCTGTCAGTACTGATGTAGGGCTGGGTATACCTAAGAGGCATTCAGGAAATACTGGTGGATTGATTCACTTTGCATCTTTCACTCTTGATATCAATAGGAATGGAAGGAGCTTCCCAAGGGAAGAATGTGACCTTTAGAAAGTCACATTTCTAGAAAAGAAAGTCTGTACTTTTAGCTCTGCTGTGTAAGCCATATTGGTGAGGTGCTGAACACAATGGCTTACGTTGTGTCAAAGGTAAGTGAGAACCAATGCTATGTTAATCCTGTCTTGTTTTTCTTTTGAGTTTTGTAACCTGAAGTATGTGTACTTTAGGGAAGAATTACACTGTTAATCATGTCTGATAAACTGAAAAGGTTGAGGCCCCAGTAATGAACTTGTTCTGTTTAGTCAGGGGAGGTTAGACAAAACAGATGTGATTTGCATTCACAAGTATGGCTTTGAGACTTTTCTGGTGTGCTTCCTTGAGACTACTTCCCTACTACCTTTCACCTTTTGGCATTTCTGATAAGATAAGAAACTTTGCACCTAGGCAATGTTCTATGCTTTTCCACACGTACACTGCTAGTACCTTAGTCCAGATCATCATCATTTCACATCTACATTATTGCAACATCCTCCTAATTGGTTTCCGTGGCTCAGTCCTCTGCTATTTTCAATCTATTCTGTATACTACAGGCAGAAGGATCTATCTAAAAACACAGATTTGATAATGTCCCACCCATATTAAAACTCTTGTGTGTCTGTAGGACAATGCAGAGCCCTTTCGGCATGCTTTAGAAAAAGAACTCTTCACGATCCGTCTCCTTCCTAGCTTTTCCAGTTTCAGCTCCTACTGTTACCTACTCCCATCTTCTACCCTCTTACACTCTAACCTCCAACCTTTCTCAAATCCTTACAGATCCACAAGTGCAGATCCACTATTTTTTTTTTTTTGGTCACAGTGCTTTTGCACATGCTCCTTCTGCCTGGATTGTCTTTCTACCTTCTTCTGAGCTCTAAGTGGTGAACTTTTCTCCATCTTGTCAGATGACTCAAATCTCACCTTCTCAGTGACTCCTTCCCTAACTTACCATCCGTTATTATTTGTTCTCTGTTGCACATACCTGTATTATATTACTTTACTTATTACATGTATAAATATCTGTCTATAATCTATCTCTACAACCTGTGAGTTTCTTGAATGTCAGAACTACGGTTGATCCCCCTCCTCTCCTGACATACCTAGTGCCCTCAGCCCTACACACATAGTAGATATTTAGAAATGTTATTTAAATGAATAATAATTATATTTCCTAACTTATACGACACTTTCTGAACTACGTTGACCTCGGAGTTGCAGCAAAATAACCAGTTGTTCAACTATCCTCAGGCTTCTGGGCTAAATGTTAGGTGTGGCCCTTTCTTGAGAAGAGATGAATATAAATATGCTGTCAAGTTTCTTCTTAATTTAAGTTTCCGTACATAAACAGCAATTGGAATAACACCCTCAGCAATGGAGAATCAAAGAAACCTCCTTTTCTTTGCTTTATACCTGCAATTTTTTCCCCTCAATATATTATTTCCTATAGGCCTCCTCCTATACTAATCACTTATAACAGGAGATGCCTGGGTGATTGTTGGCTCTGCCTCTATTTAATCTCAACCAAGACCATTTTACTTCTTCATATATATAATCACACACATATATACACATATTTTCTTATTTAATACTCACAAATATCCTATAAAGCAGTTACTGTTATTATCCTTATTCTGTATATGAAGAAACTACAGCTCAGAGAGTTTAAGTAACTTGTTCAAGGCTGTATAACTTGGAAGTGCTGGAGACTGGACTTAAATGTGAATCTGATTGGAGAGCTTATGTTTTAGTCATTAAACCACACTCCCTCATCTATTTTAAAAGAATGGGTTGAACTAGATCACCCTTGAGAATCCTGTCTGAAGTTTATTGCCTCCTTCCCTCCTTTCAAGGGCTTCACTGCAATCAAGCAGGAGGGTGGTGTTCTGCAGATCTGGGATCTGAAAGAAAGAGATGTCAGGTTCCACAGGTCCTCTCGTGCATTTCTTTTTCTAGTTTATTTCTCATTGAGATACACTATAAGGAGTCTTAGAATGACATGTTCCATAAAGATCTTTAGGACTTGTGGTTGTTGCTACTCATTTATCTTTCGCTTAAGCAACTTGATGTTTTTAAGCTAAATTCTGTCCACAACTAAGTGTTGAGATAGTTAAACATACAACTCTTGGAATGCATTTAAAAAAATGTAAACATCTTTAAAAAGTGGAATATTTCACTAAAGAAAGGAAAACCTTACACTGAGCAAAAGAGAACCATGTCCTGAAGGAAGGGAATTGAAACAAAGATAAAGCTAACTTTTTTCACTGTCATCCCTCAAAGCACCTGGGACAAATTGTCATTGCAGGAATCTTGTAGAATAAAACAAAGAACACTGGAAAACCTGGGCTTGATTCCCATATTAATACCTTACTAACCATGCAACCTTGCAGAGGTGACTGAACCTCTCTGAGCTTCCATTTCCTCATTGTTAAATTAGAGATTAAGAACAGAATCCACCTCAAAGGGTTGTTCCTAAGATTGAATGAATTAAATTATTTTTTAACAATGCTTAATGTGTTTCTAGTCACATCATATATTACAATTCACTTTGGTAAAGTAAAAAGTCATCAGTCTAGTTACCCTTATTTTGATTCTGGTCATTCCCTCTGATCGCAACCAGAACCTACTGTACCTGACTTTCCCTCCCTAAACTCCAGGCTTACTAAAAATGCAGCACTGTGATTCTAAGAAAACAGCCCCCTCAGTCGATGTAAGCAGATAACAGTCATGATGAACTATGGCAATTGATAGAGAGTATTTGGGTGCTAGGAGACCTACATATAAGTATCCTGTCTATTTCTAGACAGGTGGAATGATATCAGACAGAAGAGTTGGACCCGGCTGCTCTAGTGGGAAAGGAAAAAAAAAAAGTGGTCTCATTTGGAACAATTGGACCATATTAATTCAAGGGACTTAAAACTTAACATTAAAGTTCTTTATTTGAATGTGGGAATAACTGAGGAGCCAGGGAAAAGTATGAAAGTATAGTTTTTACAATAGTTGTTTCATACAGAAGGATTAGGCTACCATATTTCCTTTGGTCACAACTTCTCTAGGTTGGTTAGCTGTTACTGACTTCAGATTCCACCATGAAAAGTATCATAACAAGATAGAAACTGAAGAGATGTAGGAGCAAACTAGAATTCTGAATGTCATTCTAGTCATTCATTTAGGGATTCATTTATGAATGTCATCTAGTCATTCATTTAGGGATCAGCTTGTCTTGTCATTCATTTAGGGATCAGCTTGAAGGGCAGGGTAGAATGGTACAGCTGAAGCTCATCATCAAAGTTGAGTATTACAGCAAAAACAAAGCAACTTTTTTCACTGTGTCACCCCTCAAAACACCTGGAACAAATTGTCATTGCAAGTGTCTTGTGTCATTGCAAGTGTCTTGTAGAATAAAACAAAGAACACTGGATTTAAAGTCAGAGACCTAAATATTGTCTTTGTGGTCCCATTATTGGTCTGAATCTTCAATTTAGTTGACCTTTCCCTCTTTATTACTTTCTTAAATGAGTACCCTTCATATAATCTATAGCAGAAACAATGAACTATGTATATCATTGTATAAGGCAATTCTTAGTGATGAACAAAATGAATGTTTTAAAATTGGTGCATGTAAAAGTCAGTAAAAATGCTAGTTCTATGTGGAAGAATTCTCTTGGACTAAACTGATTATATGAGATTTGAAGATCAAATGGTATTCTCGTTTACTAGTATATTCTGACATGTTTTTCCTTGCTGATGTAAGAAATGAAAAAAAACAGGGCTATGTTAGCATATGGAGGCAATTTGTTCAGATGTACAACTGGGCTGAAGCCATCAGTAACCCAGTTATAAATTCTGAACCCCCTGCATTTTCTTATTTCAAAGTATGTTCTCCTCCAGTTAAAAGCAGAAATCAAATCAGAATTTCTCTGAAAGATATTGGACTCAGGGTTCTGATAGAAAAACATCACTAGCAACAGTTTAGACATCAGATTATACCAAATCTGTCAGAATTTAAACTCATGAACTCTCATATTTAATGTCAACATAAATCATTTAGTTTTCAAGTTCCCTTAAGCTAGGAAAATTAAGACTTCCTGTTCTTCAGGGAGAAAAAGGGCCTAAAAACTTAAGGGGTTAGAAATGTCTTGAAACTCTTCATAATTGAGCATAAATGAGTCCAAACCATATGGATTGCATTTCCTTTTTTTACTTTGAACACTGAGAGGAAAAACATGTTTGGCAAAATGCTTCTCTTATTTTTTCAAACCTAAATATGTTACTTTCACCCTTGAGCCTTCTTCCCAAGCTGTACCATATGCCTGGAATGTTCCCAGGGCTCTTCAGTCTTTAAGTCTGTAGCTCCTGACAGGCCCACCTTATTCAAGAAGCCATTCCTGGGTGACTGAAAGAGACATTCCAAATGCCTCCTGAACCTTACTGGACAACATACAACTTTCAAGATTCCCCTCCTTCAATGCTCTGCTTAATGTACACCGTTAGTTGTATTTCCTAAAGGCTTATTTTGCTTATATGCAATAGCTCATGTCATTTATTCTACATCTAACAACCATTTATTTAGCATCTAATGGCTCCAAAGGTTTATGGATAAATGCCTAGGTTAAGCCCAGTCTTACATTGTACTTAATGATGCAGCCCCGTATGGAAGACTAGACATAGCCTGGGGTAATAATCCTCAAGTAAGACACAACCTCAAGGATATTGGAATCATTCTATCAGAGGAGGAAGTTCCTCAATAATGGAATTTGTAAGGCTCCAATAAGTCTTCTCTAAAAGTATCAGATTCATTTGTTTCAATTAATAAGGCCATTTAAAAAGACATATAGCTCCTAAAATACAGTAGTCAGATTTTAAATCCTGCAATTTGCTTTCTTCAGACTAGCTCACTAGGTTTTACATAGTAAGGGGGATAAGTTTTACCCAGTAAGGGAATGAGAAAAATTTGGAGGAATGTGCACCATAGATTTTTATTTTAAGATATAGCAGAGCAACCTGTTATTTGGGTGAGCTGAGATTAGAAGAAGGAGGAGAGAGAGAGAGCAAAAGTGTGAGTATGAGTGAGAGTAAGAACAACAGTGAGAGAGAAGGAGAAAGGTAGAAAGCATAAAGAACCTGGATGGAAAAAGATGGAAGTATACTCACTTGCATTAGAATTTGACTGATGTTTGGGACTTGAGAAAATCCACAGAAAGAAAACTCAAGTTAGAAAGGAAACTGCTTATAATATGTATATTGTTTATTTTTTTGTATTTGCCTTATTTCTTTACCTAATGAACCTGCAGCATTTTGAAAATTAGGGACTTTCTTACACTTATCATTTGCCACCCATGCCACTCTCATCCCACCCTCACCTCCCCTCTGAGCTAAGGCTTGGTTACTACACTGAGCTCAGAGGGACATTCAATTTTTGGTTGATTAATTTTTGGAGCTATTAGGAGTTTTACCCAATGTGAAGGTTGCCCTCAGCACTGGGTTAGATATTGGAGAAAACCTACAACCTGAGGGAAGGATGAAATGATTCTGGCTGTTTCATTTGGAAGAGCAAACCCTAGATGTGGAAGTAACCAAAGGAAAAACCCATGGAATACAGGTTGTTCAGTCACTAAGACTCATAGACATAGTAAACAAATTTATGGTTATCAAAGGGGAAAGGAGGTGGGGAGGGATAAATTAGGAATTTAGGATTAACAGATACCTGTTACTATATATAAACAACAAAGACTTATTGTATAGCCCAGAAAACTATATTCAGTATTTTGTAATAATCTATAATGAAAAAGAATCTGAAAACTATGTTTGTTTTTCAGTTGTGTCCGACTCTTTGTAGCCTCATGGACTGCACCATGCCAGACTTCCCTGTCCTTCACTATCTCCTGGTGTTTGCTCAAACTCATGTCCATTGAGTCACTGATGCCATCAAACCATCTCATCCTCTGTCGCCCTCCTTCTCCTCCTGCCCTCAATCTTTCGTAGCATCTGGGTCTTTTCCAATGAGTCAGCTCTTCCTATCAGGTGACCAAAATATTGGAGCTTCAGCTTTAGTATCAGTCCTTCCAGTGAATATTTAGTGTTTATTTCCTTTAGGATTGACTGTTTTTATCTCTTTGCTGTCCAAGGGACTCTCAAGAGTCTTCTCCAGCACCACAGTTTGGAAAGCATCAATTCTTTGGTCCTCAGCCTTCTTTATGGTCCAGCTCTCACATCTGTACATGACTCATGGAAGAACAACAGCTTTGACTAGATGGACCTTTGTTGGCAAAGTGACGTCTCTGCTTTTGAATATGCTGTCTAGGTTTGTCATAGCTTTTCTTCCAAGGAGCGAGCATCTTTTAATTTCATGGCTGCAGTCACTGTCTGCAGTGATTTTGGAGCCCAAAAAAATTAAGTGTGTTACTGTTTCCATTGTTTCACCATCTATTTGCCATAAAGTGATGGGCCTGGATGTCATGATCTTAGTTTTTTGAATGTTGAGTTCTAAGTCAGCTTTTTCACTCTCCTCTTTCACCTTCATCCAGAGGATCTTTGGTTTCTCTTAGCTTTCTGCCATAAGGGGGATGTCATCTGCATATCTGAGGTTGTTGGTATTTCCCCCTGCAATCTTGATTCCAGCTTGTGGTTCATCCAGCCTGGCATTTTGCATGATGTACTCTGCATATAAGTTAAATGAGCAGGGTGACAATATACAGCCTTGACATACTCCTTTCCCAATTTGGAAACAGTCCATTGTTATGTGTCCCTTTTTAACTGTTGCTTCTTGACCTGTATACAGGTTTCTCAGGAGGCAGGTAAAGTGGTCTGGTATTCCCATCTCTTTCAGAATTTTCCATAGTTTTTTGTGTTCCACATAGTCAAAGGCTTTAGAGTAGTCCATGAAGCAGAAGCAGATGTTTCTCTGGAGTTCTCTTCTTTTTCTATGATCCAACGGATGTTGGTAATTTGACCTCTGGTTCCTCTGCCTTTTCTAAACCTAGCTTGTACATCTGGAAGTTCTCGGTTCACGTACTGTTGAAGCCTAGCTTGAAGGATTTTGAGCATAACCTTACTATCATGTAAAATTAGTGCAGTTGTGTGGTAGTTTGAATAGTCTTTGGCATTGCCTTTCTTTGGGATTGGAATGAAAACTGACCTTTTCCACCAGCCACTGCTGAGTTTTATAGGCAACAAACCCTACCAGTGTTATCAGTAACCAAAAACACAGATATTTTCAACACACTTTAAAATCATTGCCCATATCTTCCATTTTTAAAGACTTTAATAATCATTTTTCAATATAATTTGTTTCCCCATATAATCTTATGCATTCTATTTTATGCATTTAAAAACATTCCTTTGAGAAGAGTTCATAGGCTTTCCCAGATTTGTAAAAGGGTCCAAGGCACAAAATAATGTAATGAAACTCTGTCACATTTATGAAGTTTTCTGTTGATCCAAAATTTTTCTTCCCCTAACATTTTTCCATTGTTCCCACATTTCCCCTCTAAAGCCATATAGAATAAGTCTAATGCTGCTTCCATGTGGCAGTCTATAAACTATATAAAGACAGTAAGTTATCATGTGTCAATAGACTTGTCTTCTCAAACTAATCATCTCACAATTCTTCACCTGTCTCTCAAAAGATATGCCACTGGGTCCCCTCATCATTCTGACCAGCTTCCACAGCATCCTTCATAGGACCCATATTCTTCAAGTCTTCTTCTTGAAGCACGGTGGTTGTCCCTGAACAAACATCTATTGGGTTGGCCAAAAAGTTTGTTCAGGTTTCTCTTTCCGTAACATCCCAACCAAACTTTTCGTCATACCAATAGAAAGGGAAGATTTAAAGACAGGAATTGGAGTCTGTCTCAAAAGTCTCAGTACTTCTTATTTTCCAAATTATAATAACCTGAACTTAGGGACTGAGTTATAACCAAATGTGGTCATTTATTCTCATGCTTATGAATACCCTGGAACCCAGAAGGGGTAGATCAACTCAAGACAGTATACTAAACTGGTTCTACAGGGCTACACAGGTCTATGTTTCTATCTATTTTTTTTTTTTTTTTGCTTATTAGATGGGTGACTTTAGGAAAATTATTAGATCTTTGAAACAATTTTCTCATCTGTAAAATTAGTGAAATAATAGTACTTATCCCATAAATTTGTGTTGATTAAATGAGGTAACACATATAAAGTGTTTGGCACCTTGTCCAGCACATGCTTACTATTGTTGATCCAAATAAGCATTACCATCCTCCTTATCTCATCTGGGCCTTGGGCACTTCCTTCTAATCTGAATTTCATTATGGTTTCGCTTCCTCTTTCTGAATCCACAGTTTGAATGTGTTCCTCACCAAGAATCACTGTTCTCATTGCAAGGCTTGGAAAAGACCCACCTTCTCCTCTGAGACTCACTCTCTCTTGCATGCCTATAGGATTGAAAAAAACAAAACACTAAGACTGAAAATGATTTCTAAGATTTATGTGGAAATGTGCTCCCAGTGGTTATCAACCCTAAGAGATTAGGGCTATATCCCAAAAAATTAAGTTTCTTTTATTTTATCAGCCTCAAAATCACACTTTGAAATCTACTTCTTAAAACATTTCTCAATCTACCTCTTACTTTCTCCAATAGTGTCTTAGGAAAGATATCAGAAGCACAATAGAGGAAGAGATAGATCTCTTAGAAATAGGAAATGGGGCAGCTAAAATAAGTTATACAAACATATTTTCCACCTACATCACTTCAGTGACAACAAATGTCCTAAATTCAAATTCTACCAGACAAAATAGTACACTCCTTCATTTGCTTGAAAGCTTCCTTCATATTTAATCAGATGTTTTCTTGCTACAGGGTCCCAGGATTTGCATGGAAATCTTGTATTTCACTTTATACTGTTCTGCTGCTAAGTCACTTCAGTCATGTCTGACTCTGTGTGACCCCATAGATGGCAGCCCACCAGGCTCCCCCGTCCCTGGGATTCTCCAGGCAAGAACACTGGAGTGGGTTGCCATTTCCTTCTCCAATGCATGAAAGTGAAAAGTGAAAGTGAAGTCACTCAGTCGTGTCCGACCCTTTGCGACCCCATGGACTGCAGCCTACCAGGCTCCTCCGTCCATGGGATTTTCCAGGCAAGAGTACTGGAGTGGGCTGCCATTGCCTTCTCTGTCATACTGTTCATGGGGTTCTTAAGGCAAGAATACTGAAGTGGTTTGTCATTCCCTTCTCCAGTGGACCACTTTTGCCAGGAGAAATATCAACAACCTCAGATATGCAGATGATTAGGAAGCATCACTACGAACAAAGCTAGTGGAGGTGATGGAATTCCAGTTGAGCTATTTCAAATCCTGAAAGATGATGCTGTGAAAGTGCTGCACTCAATATGCCAGCAAATTGGGAAAACTCGGCAGTGGCCACAGGACTGGAAAAGGTCAGTTTTCATCCCAATCCCAAAGAAAGGCAATGCCAAAGAATGTTCAAACTACCACACAATTGCACTCATCTCACAGGCTAGTAAAGTAATGCTTAAAATTCTCCAAGCCAGGCTTCAGCAGTACGTGAACCGTGAACTTGCAGATGTTCAAGCTGGTCTTAGAAAAGGCAGAGGAACCAGAGATCAAATTACCAACATCTGCTGGATCATTGAAAAAGCAAGAGAGTTTCAGAAAAAAACATCTATTTCTGCTTTATTGACTATGCCAAAGCCTTTGACTGTGTGGATCATAATAAACGGTGGAAAATTCTTTAAGAGATGGGAATACCAGACCACCTGACCTGTCTCTTGAGAAACCTATATGCAGGTCAGGAAGCAACAGTTAGAACTGGACATGGAACTGAGAGGGTAACAGGCAGGAAGGCCAGGGGTCTCCAAACGGAGGAAATAGTCTGCAAGTATCAGACATTTTTATCTCTCTTAAGTGGCAGGAGGAAACAAACTAGGGATATTTTTTTCCTTCTCTATACAAATTTAAAAGGAAGTTTCTCTTAAAATACTGTGTTGCCATAATGACACCTGGTTTCACCTGAAGTTAACTATTCTCAAACCTAGAGATAACCAATGCCTTTTTCTTATGGAAATGTTTGTCTTGAGCTATGCTAATGTACTCTGCATTTATCCCAAACGCTGTCTTCAAGTTGGTTCTGCCTCTTGGCTCAGAACCTACTTGACAAATCAGTATGTTATACTCAGATATTGTTCCCCTAATCTATGTAAATGAAACTATTTGTATGGCGATCTGCCCTTCTTCAAGATTTAAGTTAATCATTTTATGGCCCAGGATGAACCAGTTGGTGCCAAGATTATCCCAAAATGCATCTTATGGGTGAAGAGCCTGGTGCCATTCTGTTTTAAGACATTCCTTTCTTTCCTTAAGAGACTGCTAGTGACTATATAACATCCAGCTGAAGACTAGCAGGGGTGGTACTCTTTCTGCCCCCTTCTGATGCCTATGTCAGAAGCTTTCTCTATCTCCTTTATACTTTAATAAAACTTTATTACACAAAAGCTCTGAGTGATCAAGCCTTGTCTCTGGGCCCGGATAGAATTCTTCTCCTCCGGGGGCCAAGAATCCCGGTGTCTTTGCGTGATTCAACAACCTTTCAGAACAAGAGACTGGTTCTAAATAGGAAAAGGAGTACATCAAGGCTGTATATTGTCACCCTGCTTATTTAACTTATATGCAGAGTACATCATGAGAAACGCTAGACTGGAAGAAACACAAGCTGGAATCAAGATTGCCGGGAGAAATATCAATAACTTCAGATATGCAGATGACACCACCCTTATGGTAGAAAGTGAAGAGGAACTAAAAAGCCTCTTGATGAAAGTCAAAGAGGAGAGTGAAAAAGTTGGCTTAAAGCTCAACATTCAGAAAACTAAGATCGTGGCATCTGGTTCCATCACTTCATGGCAGTTGGATGGGGAAACAGTGGAAACAGTGTCAGACTTTATTTTTTTGGGCTCCAAAATCATTGCAGATGGTGATTGCAGCCATGAAATTAAAAGATGCTTACTCCTTGGATGGAAAGTTATGACTAACCTAGATAGCATATTGAAAAGCAGAGATATTACCTTGCCAACAAAGGTCTGTCTAGTCAAGGCTATGGTTTTTCCTGTGGTCATGTATGGATGTGAGAGTTGGTCTGTGAAGAAAGTGGAGTGCCGAAGAATTGATGCTTTTGAACTGTGGTGTTGGAGAAGACTCTTGAGAGTCCCTTGGACTGCAAGGAGATCCAACTAGTCTGTCCTAAAGGAGATCAGTCTTGGGTGTTCATTGGAAGGACTGATGCTGAAGCTGAAACTCCAATACTTAGGCCACCTCATGTGAAGAGCTGACTCATTGGAAAAGACCCTGATGCTGGGAGGGATTGGGGGCAGGAGAAGAAGGAGATGACAGAGGATGAGATGGTTGGATGGCATCACCGACTCGATGGACATGAGTTTGAGTGAACTTTGGGAGTTGGTGATGGACAGGGAGGCCTGGCATGCTGTGGTTTATGGGGTCGCAAAGAGTGAAACAGGATTGAGCGACTGAACTGAACTGAACTATTCTCTTCTGAAAAGCCCTGGGGCTCTGTTAAAGTGAAAGTGAAGTCGCTCAGTAGTGTCCGACTCTTTACGACCCCATGGACTGTAGGTCTACCATGCTTCTCTGTCCATGGGATTTTCCAGGGAAGAGTACTGGAGTGGGTTGCTATTTCCTTCTCCAGGGGATCTTCCCAACACAGAAACTGAACCCGGGTTTCCTGCATTGCAGGCAGATGCTTTACTCTCTGAGCCACCAGGGAAGCCCAAGGGGCTCTGTTAAACACAGGATCAAATATAAGCTCCTTAGATTTGCATTCAAGGCCATGTTAAGTCTTACCTCTCAGCTGCTGCTCAACTGAGCACTCATTGTCTCCAAACTACCCACAACATTCCTGACACCACACCTTTGTTCACACTGCTCCCTAGTCTGGAATGCCCTACACACCCTCCTCTCTGCCATTTCCCTAAACTATATCCTTCTTTGAGTTCAAATCAGGTTCCACTTCCTCCAAGAAGTATTCTCTGATCAGTCACCCTCGGTGATTGTTCCTACACTCTGATTCATTTTAAGACTTCTCTGCATTTGACACTATGTAAGTGACATTGCTTGGCCTTTTTTTGCTGTGTCCATTCTGTCTCCTCACCAGGAGAGTAGGCAACCAGGGCTAGACTACTCACCTTGGGGGCCCAGTAAATTATCCTGTACACAGATGTTAAATTAAATTTGTTCTTGTCTATGAAATTCATTTTTCATGTTTGTCCCATTTCCCTGAAGAAACCATAGGCTTTTTGTGGACAAGAAATTTTGAAACATTTCATCTGCCACAATCTCTGTGGGACCTAGCATGATCCACAATTTACAAGAGACTTGAACTTTGTGTAGGATTTGAACAGGAATGATGTTAGATAAGGGCAATTTATAAGGGATGAAAAATACCATCTGATGTAGAGAGAGTTGTATCTGTTGCTGGGGAGGAAGATAGATGTTAAGAATAAGCTATTGAAGGCTATGCTGGAGAGGGAAGGAGCTGGTCAAAACATGATTAGGTAAGCAAAAAGTAAGACGTCAATGAAGAGATAATGTGAGTCACAGGAAAGATCAACAGGGATTAACTGGAAACTTGCTCTGAGATAAAAAGCAGGGATAGAACCCTTTTCCTGACCATCACCAAAGCTCAAACAGAATTATGCAATACAAGTACAGAGAAAATCCCCTTTTGAGACAGGACCCTAGTCTTCAAAGAAATACTTGAGATTTCCACATTCCCATTTGAAAAAAAACATGGTCAGATGAGGTGTCTCTAAGCCACTTGATATCTTAATGTCAGTTTTGTACTACATGTTCAGAATTCCAATTTAATAATAATATTTAGTAGTAAGTACCATTTATTGAAGGCTTATTTATAAGGCACTGTAATAAATGATTTAGATAAGAGAGTCTGGAATTTCAGGAAGAGTGGATAGGATAATAGGATAAAAGGCTTCTAAGAAGTCAACAAGGGTAAGAACTCATAAATAACCATAGTTCACAAGGCCAAGTGCTTACCCTGTTACAGTGCTTCATGCATTTCATATTACTTCATTTAATCATTGTAAGAACTCTCTAAGCTAAGTATTATTATCCCCATATTAGAGGTGACAAAACTGAGATTCAGAGACATCAATTGACTTATTTTAGATCACACAGCTGGTGTGAATGGCAGAGTGGCAGAGTCAGATTTTTGAACACAAGTCAGCTTGTCTCCAGCTAATGTCTTTCCCATGGCTTACACTGCCTCTATTGCTATGTTGTCAAATATCAACCATAGTCATAAAAATTTCATTCAGTGAAACTGCCAATTGTATGTAGAAATAGGGGCCAGGGAGTTTGAGTGTAATAGAAAGTCAAAAGATCCCCAAATCTCACTTGAATCAGACATTTCAGTCTCTTTCCTCATCATATTTTAATACCCCTTCCAAAATCCCTAGAGACACTGTAAAAAACTAGCTAATAAGTGGCCAATAGGACTTTGATGTCTTGCTTTTCATCTCATGCGGGTGTTGATAAGGAATTTACCAGAGAACTCAGCAGAGATCTGGGAGGCAAGAGAAAGTATCCTTTGCAAGATAGGATAAATCAGCTGGAATGATCAGAGGGTGACTGGCTTTTTATTTGTTTAGGCTGGAGGAGGTTTGTAATTTACATTGGGTCAAAGCAGCAGCCAGTGGTTAAGAGGGGAAAGACTTCTGCTGTTTTTTGTTTCTGAACAAAAAATATTTATGTTCAAACAGCAGCCCTCTTTCCTCACTAGGTCAGAGATATCAGTGGGATTCTCCTCAAGCTCTGAGTTAGTAAAAGTCATCATGATTTATCTCAAGGAGATACATGGGTTCTTGCATTTCAGGTGCCTATTTAAAGGGTTTATACAAATTCAACTGGTTTCAGGGGCAGTTACTGAGCAAACATTTTGTCAAATGGCTCCAGACTCCATATTCAAGGCATTCTGTAGCAAGGCCTATGCATCAGTGCAAGTCACTTCTTCCTGATCTTCTTCTACACAGACACACCCTCAGAGAATCTTCTTAATGAATCATGTGCTGGCATAACATTTTCCAGGTCCATGATCTTGTCTGGAATGTATAAATTCCCTCTTCAAGTTTTCACTACCCCGTCCTGCTCTTTTCTTTTCCTTTTTTCCCCTCCCTCTGTTTCCTTAGTATCCTTTGCTCCTTTTCTGACTGACACACATACACCACATCCATCACGTGCCTCAAGGGCATACTGCTTCATTTTTGGCATCAAGGTAAAAACTAACATTTGTTTACAAATAAAGCTATTACCTTGTGGCCTGAAAATGTGTTCATGCTGCTCCAGGGAAGGCGGAGTACACATTTCTCAAACCTAGAATTCTCTTTCTTTTAAAATCAACTTTATTGAGGTAGAATTTACATCAAATAAAATGCACCCATTTAAAATGTGCAGTTTACATGCCAGTCAGAATGGCTGCTATTAAAAAGTCTACAAACAATAAATGTTGGAGAGGGTACAGAGAAAAGGGAACCCTCTTAAACTGTTGGTGGGAATGCAAACTAGTACAACCACTATGGAGAACAGTGTGGAGATTCCTTAGAAAACTGGAAATAGAACTGCCACACTACCCAGCAATCCCACTGCTGGGCATACACACCGAGGAAACCAGAATTGAAAGAGACACGTGTACCTCAGTGTTCATTGCAGCACTGCTTATAATAGCCAGGACATGGAAGCAACCTAGATGTCCATCAGCAGATGAATGGATAAGAAAGCTGTGGTATGTATACTCAATGGAGTATTACTCAGCTATTAAGAAGAATACATTTGAATCAGTTCTAATGAGGTGGATGAAACTGGAGCCTATTATACAGAGTGAAGTAAGCCAGAAAGAAAAACACCAATACAGTGTACTAATGCATATATATGGAATTTAGAAAAATGGTAATGATAACCCTATATGCAAGACAGCAAAAGAGACACAGATGTAAAGAACAGTCTTTTGGACTCTGTGGGAGAAGATGACGGTGGGATGATTTGAGAGGGTAGTGTTGAAACGTGTATATTATCATATGTGAAATGAATCGCCAGTCCAGGTTCAATGCATGAAACAGGGTGCTCAGGGCTAGTGCACTGGGATAACCCAGAGGGATGGGATGGGGAGGGTCAGGATGGGAAACACATGTATACCCATGGCTGATTCATATCAATGTATGGCAAAAACCACTACGATATTGTAAAATAATTAGCCTCCAATTAAAATAAATACATTAATTTTAAAATATGAAATAAAATGTGCAGTTTAATTACTTTTGACAAATATATACACCTTAGTAACATCACTTCTCCTGAGATACAAATGGAACATCAGGAATTCTCAACGCTTTCACAGTTGGGGGGCCTGGGTTCTATTCCTGGTTGGGGAACTAAGATCCCACAAACCAGGCAGCATGACTGAAGGAAAAAAAAAAAAAAAAGAAACATCATCCTGGAAATTTCTCTCCTACCCTTTTGAAGTCAAAATTCCCATTGTAACTCTTACCTTCTGGCAGTATTAGAATATAGTTTGCCTGTTTTTAGAACTTTGTGTGCATATATACTTAGTCGCTCAGTCATGTCCAACTCTATGCAAGAATATTGGAGCGTGTTGCAATTTCCTACTTCCAGGGATCTTCCTGACCCAGAGATTGAACTCCTCTCTCCTGTGTCTCCTGCATTGGCAGGCAGATTCTTTACCACTGCACCATCTGGGAAGCCCTCTTTAGAGCTATATATGCATGAAATCATACAGTATTGATTTCTTTAATCTCGTGTTTGGAAATTCATCCATGCTATTGCACACATCAGTAATTTGTCCATTTTTTATTTCTATTCATTTTAATGTGTCATTCATTGTTTTTTATTGCTTTCTAATTTATGTTTCTTTGTAGAATATGCTACAGTTTATCTGTGATCAACATTTGGGTTGTTTCCAAGTTTTTAGCTATTACAAATATAACTGCTATGGACAAATGAAAATCTTTTGCGATGCTACACAAAATATCTAAATATAGAGTTACCAGGGTCACTGGGCAGATGTACATTTAAACTGATAAGAAATGGCAAAAATTTTTTTCAAAGAGGTTGTATTGCTTTACATTCCTATCTACAATGTATGAGAGTTCCAATTTCTTCACATTCTCATCAACACCTAATATTATCACTCTTTTAAATTTTAGCTATTCTAATGAGCATTCATTTGATCTCATTTTAGCTTTAATTTAGATTTCTTTGAAGACTAAAGATGTTGAGCATCTTTTCATAAGCTCCTTGGTCTTCCGTATATCTTTTGGTGTTCAAAATCTTTAGCATCCCTTTCTTTTATTAGGTTGCTTGTCTTCTTAATATTGAGTTTGAAGAGTCCTTTATATATTCTGGATGCCAGTACTTAGATATATATTGAGTTGGCCAAAAAGCTCTTTCAAGTATGGAAAAACCCAAACTAACTTTTTGGCCACCCATATATATGTATCATATTTTATATTCAAGTATGTGATACATTTCAAGTTAATTTGTGTGTATGGTGTGAAGTAAAGTTTCATTTTCTCCCCCCATTTGGATATCTGATTGATCCAGTTCTATTTGCTGAAAAAACTATTATTTACACATCGAATAGCTTTGAAACCTTTGTTAAGACTCAATTGAGCATTCATGGATGGGTCTATTTTTGGACTCTATTCTATTCCACTGATCTTATATGAAGAATATCTTTTTACCAATACCACACTGCCTTGATTAACTGTATCTTTATAGATAAGTCCTGATATGGAGTAGGAATAAGCCTTCTGACTTGGCTTTTCCTTTTTAGGATTGCTTTGGCTATTTTAGGTTCTTTGTATTTTCATATAAATGTTAACATAATGTGTCCATTTATATAAAGAGTTTTGTTAAACTTTTGACTGAAATTGCACTGAATCTATAAATCAATTTGGGGGAGAATTGACATCTTTACAAAATTAAGTCTTCTCTCATGAGTATGGTATCTCTCTCCATTTAGTTTCTTTTTTCAACTTTCTTTCAGAAATAATTTACAAGTCTAGTACATATTTTGGAAATTTTGTCCTTAAGTATTTTTATATATATTAAATGGAATTGCTTATGAAATTTATTTTTTAATTGCTTATTGTTAGTATATAGAAACACAATTAGTTTTACTATCAATTGACCTCATACCACATTGCTATTCCCCTGATGCAATATATTATTATTCTCCAGCTGTTTTTAAGGATTTCTATCTTTGATTTTTAGCTATTTGACTAAGATGTGCCTGAACGTGGTTTTTATTATAGTTGCTGAGCTCCTGGATATGCAGGTTGTATTTTTCCACCAAATTTAATAAAGTTTGAACATTGTTTCTTCAAAAGTCTTTCTGTCTCATTATTTTCTTGCCTCTGGGAATCCAATTACATGTATTGAGAACTTTGTATTATCTCAAAGGTTACTAAGGTGCTTAATTGCTTTTCAATATTTTTCTCTCTGTTTTTCAGATTGGGTAATTACTATGAATTTGTCTTCAAACTCACAGATCCCTTCTTCTGCTAACTCCAGTTTTCTTTCAAGCTCTTCTAATGACTTGTTTCATTTCATATACTTTAGATTCTAGAATTTTAATGTGGTTCTTCTATATCGTTTTCATTTCTCTCATGAGACTGATTCTGTTTTCTTATTTAAACTGTTCTTTTATTCAAACCATATTTTCCTTTATATCTTTGAATATATTTTAACAGCAGCTTTAAAACTCCTATATGTTAATTCCAAAATCTGGACCATCTTAGGGTTGTTTTATATTGATTTTTTTTTCCTGATTTAGGAGCAAATTTTCTTCTTTGCCTGTTGAAAAACATTTTGAATGTGTTCCTAGACATTTCAGATTATATACTGTTAGGAATTGATTATATATTCTGTCTTCCTTTATTGGAAGTTCTCATTGCTTTTGTGGGGGCTTGGTTATAGACTTTGTTAGGATGAGTGTAGAGTAGCCTTTACCCTATAACATGATACTTTTCCTAATGTATGGCCTTTCTGTTGTCTTAGTTGAATGCTGGAAATTTTGTTGATGTCTTTCCACTCTGCTTGTAGTGGAACTCCAATGTTTTTCAGTACTGTGCAACCTCTAGAATCTCTATTCCACTGTTAACCCCTTGACAGCCTTTTGCTACTAGGTCTTGCACAGTTGTGCCCTGCACCCCAACTGTTAGCCAATAACTTATGAGAACCCCAATAGAGTCACTTGTGAACCCTACTGCATAGTTCCCTCCTCTCTGGTATCCTTCCCTGAACTCCAATATCTGCTCACTCAGCCCAGCAGGGCTGTTATGATCTGCTTGGTGTTTATTTCCCTGTGTCTTGTTCTAAAAATTGTCCCAAAGCAGAGGAATGACATGAATTTGGGGCTCACCTTATATGTCTTTCTTTTCTTAGTGATCAAATTCTGTACTGCCTATTGTTCAATGCCTTAAAACATTTGCTTTATATTATGTTCAGTCTTAATAGTTTTTTAAATAGGAGGAGGACAGGTTTGGTACTAGTGACTCCTTCATAAATAGAAGCAGATATCTCTCTGCTTTCTTATGCTTTAGCAAATTTTATTTCCAAGTATTATTATTATTATTATCATTGTTGCTACTTCATAAAAATTCAGTTCAGTTCAGTCGCTCAGTCGTGTCTGACTCTTTGTGACCCCTTGAATCGCAACACTCCAGGCCTCCCTGTCCATCACCAACTCCCAGAGTTCATTCAAACTCATGTCCATTAAGTCGGTGATGCCATCCAGCCATCTCATCCTCTGTCATCCCCTTTTCCTCCTGCCCCCAATCCTTCCCAGCATCAGAGTCTTTTCCAGTGAGTCAACTCTTCGCATGAGGTGGCCAAAGAACTGGAGTTTCAGCTTTAGCATCATTCCTTCCAAAGAACACCCAGGGCTGATCTCCTTTAGAATGTACTGGTTGGATCTCCTTGCAGTCCAAGGGACTCTCAACAGTCTTCTCCAGTACCACAGTTCAAAAGCATAAATTCTTCGGTGCTCAGCTTTCTTCACAGTCCAACTCTCACATCCATACATGACCACTGGAAAAACCATAGCCTTATGAGATGCTAAATGAATGAGCCAAAGTCCAAAGCTAAGCCGTCTAATTCTAAATCCCCTGTGCTTTCACTATACTGTGTTGCCTCTCCATTTAAATAGCTTTCTAGATTTAGGGACTTGATAGGTGCTAAAGATGTACCATTACAAGCAAGTCTCTTCCCCCTCCACAGTCTAACACAGAGATCTGAAGACATCACTCTCTTAATGTCCTTTTTAAAGTTTTAGACACCCAGGGGTATAGTTACAATGGTTTAGAGCAATCAGTCATGTTATAATGGACTTGAAAGGACCTTAACAATTATTACAAAACAACTCTTTCATTTTGAGGCAGATGGGGCAGAAAATAAAGCAAATTATCTGCTTAAGGTCGAATATCTAGTAAATAGAAGAACCAGGACTTGAGTTGTGTTCTTCTTCTGTCTGATGTTCTTGCCCCCAGACTCAGTAGCCCCTATCACTCTTAGGGAAAGACTCTTGGAGAATAGAGCCTAGAACAGTTGACTTGGAAAAGGTATAACATTTCACAGTTATAGTTGCTTTATTTCTTTTAAAGGGAAATAATGATATCAGTAAAGTGGCTTAGCCTCCTTGTCTGGTCATTCTCTAAGAAGTTTCTGTTTTCAGTTCAGAGAAGAATAGCTATGACTGAGCAGGAAAGTTTGTCACAGATATGAGAATGTGAGAAATTGAGCCATACCTTCTTCCAGGAAGTAATTACTTCTCAACACAGTGCTCAACAATATAGCAGCAGGATCAGGTGTTGAAATTTAAATGCACTCAAGGGATTTTTAAGTGGGACAAAGCCACCCTGTTTCTTACATTCCAGTTGTGATTATTTCAAAGCCTTTCTGAGAATCATGGGACCTGTCATGAAAAAGGTGAAGTTGACTCGAGATTCCTTCCATTTAGCCTTCAGTCACTCAGGTATTGGAGTCAGACAGGTAAAATACAAAACAGTTCCTCTTCATCTTAATTTTAGTTATTTCTTTAACAGCATGTCTTAAACTCTGCTGTAACTTCTCCATCTCCTAGAATTTTCTCACTTTTTCCTAGTCAGGCAAAGGAAAGCTAATTTTTCATTTAAGGTTTGACATTGAGAACCTGCCAGAATTACTTCAGCACTTGTCACTGTTGGGTGTGGTTGACTGTCACACAAATCAAACATCAGACCATAAGGTGGGGTTGTGAATCACCTTCCCTTTTTTGAGTTTCTGTCAGTAATGAAGAAGACATAAAACATGGGATTTTTATCAATTGGACAAGCTCTAGCTATTACATCTCACTTTCCAAGATCTGATTCATACACATAATCTAATGAGAGGTTGCTTAATATGCCTTGGCTGGTGAAGCAAATCCAGTAACTTCAGTACTGAAGTGTAGTCTCTGAACCTTTCAGTCAAAAAAGAGTCTGAAGAAGCTCACTTATATCATTGTCCTCCTCAAACGTCAAAAAGGTAAGATTAATAAATAAATGTGAAGTTGTCAAAGTCCTAGAGATTGAGTTTTCAACAATAATAGCAAGAACAATAATAATAGCTTACATTTATTGTGTATCATACATAGTTCTAGGCACTTTACACTTTTTATTATTTTAATCCTTACCTCAACCCTATGAGGTAGGTGCTATTCTTCCATTTTATAGATGAAGAAATTCAGCCAGAGTATTTAAGTAACTTAAACAAGGTCACAGGACTGGTTCAGTGGCTAAGCCCAGATTTCTACCTAGACAGCCTGCTTCCAGAATTGGAAGGAGTAACAAGCGTTATCATTGGATCTCTGTCCATATCCAAACTATGGCTTACATTCTAAGCCACCATGCTTACAAGGGTTTAAAAACACACAAATAATTTTAAAAGGTCTTAAGAAATTGTGAAATTCTTTATTTTAAGTGAAGATGGTTCCTTGTATTTAGTTTAACTCCTTCACTAGAAAACAGATTAGAAAGATTAGGTGGCTGGTTGCCTGGGTTCTGGCCCCCAAATCTGCTAGTAGTCTTGTACCTAATCATCCTAGAAGTCAGTTTCCTGACTTCCAAATTCGACAGATACTGAGCACATACTGTGTGCCAGGCAATGTAATGGGGCTGGAGAAATGGTGTTAACAAGTAGATATGTAATTATGACAACTGAGAATGTCAAATTATACAATCTCTAAAGTCCTTTCCAGAACTGAGTATAATTGAAGCCAGCAGTATTCTAGATGCATTCCCAACAGAAAGGGACTGATTAAACAGTCACTTGACTCACTAGAAAAAATACTAAAAACTAGGCTTAGAACTGCCTCAGCTAAACTGCTTTGTGACCACAAATCTCCCTACATCATCTCCCAGTTGCTAATGCAAATTATGTCCAGGGCCAGACTGCTGGAATACAGCCTCCTTACTCAGTGTGGGTCCTGGAACAGAAAAGCTTTAATGATGTTTATGCTTTCTTCCTTTCTCCTTACTTTCTGGCTTTGCAAACAGTTCCCTTTACTCACAAGGATATGTAGCTTTAAGGAATATAGACACTTAGACCTGAAAAGAAATATTTAGTAAAAGTTGAAATAAGTGGGCAAACAGAAGTCATGTTGTTGAAAACTTACATCAATTGATTTTGAACAGAGGATCCAGAAGTAAGACTCAACTGACCCTACCTTCATTCCAGCCAAACCATCCAATAGAAACTGGGCATATATAGTCTAGTCCCTTTCTTCTTTTTCTTGGGAGTGAGCCTGCCCACAGGGATCCCATAGTTTCCTCTGCTCCTCTAAGCCATAAATTTTAGGGTAAACCTCTCTCATGAGCACATTGTATCTGTGTCCTGTAGTTAGATCTGTATGACTGAACATACAGTCCATGTTTGGAAGCAGTGTGAGATGAAGCAAGGGTCACATCATGGATAGCAATATCCTCCCACATGTTATGTGCTCTAAAGGAAGAGCCAGATTGACTGAAAGCCCTCAGTTTTACTTAGTTTTGTCACAAGTCTTCATAAAAAAAGAGTCAGAATGTCATTTTGCTATTTCACACCATTCACTCATTTATGTATTCATACCTTATCTATTACTCATAGAATCATACCTCATCTATTCATATCCCCTCATTTTAAGGATGGGGGAAACTGAGATCTATTAATATTACTAATACTAATCATCATGTTATTCATATATTACTATTATTAATTAATAAAGATGCCAAGTGATATGGTAAAATCACACTGCTTATTAGGAACAGAGTGGATATTGCTGTTTCTCCAAATAGAGGTGTCTGGAAGCAAAAGTGAAAGTGTCAGTCATTCAGTCATGTCCGACTCTTTGTGACTTCATGGACTGTAGCCCTCCAGGCTCCTCTGTCCTTGAAATTCTCCAGGCAAGAATACTAGAATGGGTTTCCATTTCCTTCTCCAGGGGATCTTCCCAACCCAGGGGTTGAACATGGCTCTCCCACATTGCAGGCAGACTCTTTACTGACTGAGCCACCAGGGAAGCCCTTGAATCAGAGGTGTCTGATTCTGGTAGAAATATCAAATCCAGGTTTAGGTGTAATTTAACTAACTTCTATGAATCAGACTTTACCTTTTTTTTTTTTTTCAGTATGGTGAGACTGCATCTACTATAAGAGTTCCACATTATTTCATTGCAATTTTGTGTGGAGAAATAGCAGACAATTGATAGCTTCTAAAATTGGATGTGGTTACTGAAAGAAAGAGGGCAACTATTTCAGATGAAAAAGGCACTATAAATACTCTGCACAGAATGAGATCTATGGTTCTGCACCTCCTAGCCTCTCATCCACAAAGTGGCAAATTGTTCCAGCTGCTAGCCTGTGCCATGAACACACCTACTGCAACCATCAGAAGACACTTTCAAGGCATGGTTTCTCTCCTCAGCACTGAGTCATGAGCGATATCATTTGTTGGCCAGTCAGAGCAATACAACAAAACAGTTTTGCTACAGGTAAAGAAAGGGCCCTTGTGATGTCAGCTTTAGGAAGGCAGATAAAACATGCCAGTGAGTGTAATCACTCATTAGCCATCCTTGAAGAAAGATACTTTAGGTAAAGCGAATGACCCAATTCTCATCTAATTGCAGCCAACATCCTTCTTGGGCTCACTGAGTGAGAAGTTCCACTTCTCATCCTTGTTCTGCCTTTTTATTTACCTTCATCTGCAAGTTTGACTGGCGTTCTAGTCTCCTTTCAGCCACACTAGACAGAGTAAATTAGAATGACTGAGAACGCTCAGGCTCCCGAGCAGCAACATTCTCTAGATCCACAGGATTCTTTTCCAGCTGCTCTGCTAACTACACCCAGCTACACTATATGCTACATTTGCCCCATCCTCTGTTCCATTTTTCTTTACTCATCATCCCCCCTCCCTTTCCTTGGGTTCCAGTGATCCATTTTCATCCTTTGTTGAGCTGTACCAGCTAAACCTAAGCACCCAGTTTTCTTCCTGCCTCCCAACTTTTACACATTAACAAATGCAACAATACTCCTTTAATTCATTCCCCAAAGGCTGATATTTTTTTCTCCAGAAGGTCTACCAAGTACATAGATATGAAGGAGTTTCTTTCTTCTGCTTTAGGGAGACTAATACTGGGAAGGTGTGGGGCGCAGCTAGATAGTAATACAGGCTGAACTGTGCTAGTTTTTGATTGCCCAGGTTTCTCTGGGAGCTTTATGATAAGCTGGCATCCTCCTAAACTTTGTTTTAAGATTTGAATTAACCTTATTCACAGACCTTGAAGACAAAAGAGAGCACTATAAAATAACAACTGAAGGCAATTTCCTTCAATGTCTGTGATTGGTTCCATTCAATTTACCTACTCTGGAGTCCGATAGCACTAACTGAAGAGCACTAGTGTGCATAGGACATGATCACAGCTTCTTCCTCTTCTTATCTCAATAGGCTAAACAGCAGGTTATCAGCTTTGCTTTCACGGTTAGTGGAAGCAGATTTTGATTGGGAGCAATCAGGAAGCAGACAACTGAGAGACCATCTGTGTGCTTAGCACAACGGCCCTAAAATTCACATGGTGGATGCAGATCTGAACATCACCAGAGAGTTGTATTAAAAATTCAAAGAAAGTTAGCCAAGTTTCTGAATATTCTATATATTTTTTGTAATATTCAGAATGGAGCCATATTTTACTTTGAACTCCATGACTCCTCAATAAAGCCCAAAGAGTTTGTCTTGGTCAATAGTGATAGCAAATGTAATTCTGGCATCAGGGAACTGGGAGAATCACTCAAATAGGTGTTTGTATCATGGAGACAGGGCTTCCCTGGTGGCTCACTGGTAAAGAATCCACCTGCCAATGCAGGAGATGCAAGACTTGTGCTTCAATCCCTGGGTCAGGAAAATCCCCTGGAAAAGGGAATGGAAACCCACTCCAGAATTCTTCTCTAGGAAACCCCATAGACAGAGGAGCCTGGCGGGCTACAGTCTCTGGGGTCACAAAGAGTCGGACATGACTTAGTGACTAAACAACAACAACATCATGAAGAAAGAACATGCAAAGCCATGTTCGTGACAGGAAACAAGATGATCACTAGTCTTATTCATTTATTTAAGAACTAGCATTTATTTTCCTCTGTGCCTTGGGGGAAATTTGCAAAAATTTGAAAGTATGAAAAATGAAAGCTATGCATGTTCTAAAACTTCATAAATAACCATAATTAATAATTTGGCATATTTCCTTTTCTATATATCTTATATTTAAATGAGATTATACCAGAAATATAATTTAATATAGAGTTTAAAAAATTCTAGCATAGTAAGTAGTAACTTCCCCATGTTGTATATTCTTTTTAATGAGATCTTAATGCCTGCACAATGGGCCTTTTGTCTTATGTATTTAGCTTTCCCTGAACATTTTACTTGTATAAAAATATAATGAGCATTATTGTGCATAAAAATTTCCCTTTATTTTGGATTTTTTCCCTCCTAGGATTGATTCCTAGAAATACCATGATCATTGAGGAAAGATTTTTGACTCCACGACAGGATTATTTGGTGCATGGATTTTTACCCCGATCTTATGATAGATAGGGTTTAGGCAAACTTCTCCATTCAGATGTTGGGCATTGCCCAGTAAGATCCTTAGTAAGCTTTTTTATTTTTCTCAAACTTGTCCTGAAATACCAGCTTTTGGATCCTAGTGACAAAATCATTAATTTAGTAATAAACTATGTAAGTAGTAGGTGTAATCAGTGGCAGCTTTTATTGTATGTACTACAGATCAAGAATTGTGCTAAAGTTCTTATGTGGATTATCTAATTTAATATTATTCAAGCTTTTCTGTTCATTAGGAACATTTGGACTTGTAGCTAAAAATAACAATATTTCAGGTTCAGGAAGGTATTTAATGTTTGTGGGTTTACTTACATTTATAAAATGGACAAAAACACTGGCCTTTTCAACTTAAAGGATAGTTGCATAGTCCTAAATTATTTACTAAATTATTGTGGTAAATTATTTACTAAAACTTTATAAAGGTTATAAAACTATATATATAAAACATTGTTAGTATTGGTTTTATTGGTAAGTGGAAAAATACTTGTCCACACCTTCCACAGCTTTGACAGTTTAAATAAACCAGTGTAATTAAAGCTGAGTCTGAGGAGGTTACAATTTCATATTTCTTTATTTTTGAAACAGATTACTAAATTCTGTAGAAAAGAGAAAAAATGTAATTATTAATTCTACCAGTATTGTTACAGATAAGGAAAAAAGGTTAATGAATATATGAAGAATCATGGGATATCACCCTATTGTGTTGGAAATTCTATACAGGAGTTATCTGAGAGCATTTAAAGTTTAACTTGACATTTGAGACATCACTTTTCTTTATTTATTGTTTACATTTATGTAAGGAGGAAAGGAAACATAGCCTTTGTTACACTTGTGGGGGAAAAGGTTGAACATACCTTATCACATGGCATACCAACAATGATGCTATTAATAATTCTGTTTAAATAGGTTCAGTGGTGGTTAACTATTGAAATTTATTGGAAAACTGAAATATAATAAAAGCAAGATTAAGGTCAGGTAGACATTTAGGAAGAAGACACTGAAGGTAATCAGTTTCATTGGCCTCTACATCAATATCTTTTTTTGTTTGTTTGTTTCAATAATCTTTTCAAAAAAAATTTACATTTATTATTATTTTTAAATTTTATTTATTTTAATTGGAGGCTAATTACTTTACAATATTGTAGTGGTTTTGCCATACATTGACATGAATCAGCCATGGGTGTACATGTGTTCCCCATCCTGAGCCTCCCTTCCACCTCCCTCCCCATCCCATCCCTCTGGGTCATCCCAGTGCACCAGCCCTGAGCATCCTGTCTCATGCATCTAACCAGGACTGGCAATCTGTTTGACATATGATAATATACACGTTTCAATGCCATTCTCTCAGATCATCCCACCCTCACCATCTCCCACAGAGTCTGAAAGACTGTTCTATACATCTGCGTCTCTTTTGCTGTCTCGCATACAGGGTAGTTGTTACCATCTTTCTAAATTCCATATATATGTGTTAGTATACTGTATTGGTGTTTTTCTTTCTGGCTTACTTCACTCTGTATAATAGGCTCCAGTTTCATCCACCTCATTAGAACTGATAAAAATGTATTCTTAAATTCTTTTTTAATGGCTGAGTAATACTGCATTGTGTATATGTACCACAGCTTTCTTATCTTTTCATCTGCTGATGGACATCTAGGTTGCTTCCATGTCCTGGCTATTATAAACAGTGCTGCGATGAACATTGGGGGTACACGTGTCTCTTTCTGGTTTCCTCGGTGTGTATGCTCAGCAGTGGGATTGCTGGGTCATATGGCAGTTCTATTTCCAGTTTTTTAAGGAATCTCCACACTGTTCTCCATAGTGGCTGTACTAGTTTGCATTCCCACCAACAGTGTAAGAGGGTTCCCTTTTCTCCACACCCTCTCCAGCATTTATTGCTTATAGACTTTTGGATAGCATCCGTTCTGACTGGCATGAAATGGTACCTCATTGTGGTTTTGATTTGCATTTCTATGATAATGAGTGATGTTGAGCATCTTTTCACGTGTTTGTTAGCCATCTGTATGTCTTCTTTGGAGAAATGTCTGTTCAGTTCTTTGGTCCATTTTTTGAGTCATTTATTTTTCTGGAATTGAGCTGCAGGAGTTGCTTGTATATTTTGGAGATTAATTCTTTGTCCATTGCTTCATTTGCTATTATTTTCTCCCATTCAGAAGGCTGTCTTTTCACTTTGCTTATAGTTTTCTTTGTTGTGCAAAAGCTTTTAAGTTTAATTAGGTCCCTATTTTTTCTTTTTGCTTTTATTTCCATTACTCTGGGAGGTGGGTCGTAGAGGATCCTGCTGTGATTTATGTTGGAGAGTGTATTGCCTATGTTCTCCTCTAGGAGTTTTATAGTTTCTGGTCTTACATTTAGGTCTTTAGTCCATTTTGAGTTTATTTTTGTGTATGGTGTTAGAAAGTGTTCTAGTTTCATTCTTTTACAAGTGGTTGACCAGTTTTCCCAGCACCACTTGTTAAAGAGATTGTCTTTTCTCCATTGTATATTATTGCCTCCTTTGTCAAAGATAAGGTGTCCATAGGTGTGTGGATTTATCTCTGGGCTTTCTATTTTGTTCCATTGATCTATATTTCTGTCTTTGTGCTAGTACCATACTGTCTTGATGAATGCGGCTTTGTAGTAGAGCCTGAAGTCAGGCAGGTTGATTCCTCCAGTTCCATTCTTCTTTCTCAAGATTGCTTTGGCTATTTGAGGTCTTTTGTATTTCATACAATTGTGAAATTATTTCTCTAGTTCTGTGAAAAATACTGTTGGTAGCTTGATAGGGATTGCATTGAATCTATAGATTGCTTTGGGTAGTATACTCATTTTCACAATATTGATTCTTCTAATCCATGAACATAGTATATTTCTTCATCCATTTGTGTCCTCTTTGATTTCCTTCATAAGTGTTTTATAGTTTTCTATATATAGGTCTTTTGTTTTTTAGGTAGATATATTCCTAAGTATTTTATTCTTTTCATTGCAATGGTGAATGGAATTGTTTCCTTAATTTCTCTTTCTGTTTTCTCATTGTTAGTTACATCAATAAACCTAGGTGATTATTTGATTTAAGAGCCAGTAAAGTTCATCTTTCATTGTGATAATCTTCTGTTTCTATTAGCCACACCCTTATTTATTTCTGTAATACTATTCTTGCTTTTCTCTTTATATGTATATATATATATGTATATATATGTGTGTGTATATATATATATATATATAATTAACTCTTTGTGACTCTAAAGAATCTTTCTGGATAATCTTGACTTTGTTTGGATATCAGTCTAGGTATTATTTCTGCTCAGTCAGTTCAGTTCAGGCACTCAGTCGTGTCTGACTCTTTGCAACCCCATGAATCGCAGCACACTAGGCCTCCCTGATCATCACCATCTCCCGGACTTCACCCAGACTCACATCCATTGACTCCGTGATGCCATCAAGCCATCTCATCCTCACTCATCCCCTTCTCCTCCTGTCCCCAATCCCTCCCAGCATCAGAGTCTTTTCCAATGAGTCAACTCTTCGCATGAGGTGGCCAAAGTACTGGAGTTTCAGCTTTAGCATCATTCCTTACAAAGAAATCTCAGGGTTGATCTTCAGAATGGAATGGTTGGATCTCCTTGCAGTCCAAGGGACTCTCAAGAGTCTTCTCCAACACCACAGTTCAAAAGTGTCAATTCCTCGGCGCTTAGCCTTCTTCACAGTCCAACTCTCACATCCATACATGACCACAGGAAAAACCATAGCCTTGACTAGACGGACCTTAGTCGGCAAAGTAATGTCTCTGCTTTTGAATATATTATCTAGGTTGGTCATAACTTTTCTTCCAAGGACTAAGTGTCTTTTAATTTCATGGCTGCAATCACCATCTGCAGTGATTTTGGAGCCCCCAAAAATAAAGTCTGACACTGTTTCCACAGTTTCCCCATCTATTTCCCATGAAGTGATGGGACCGGATGCCATGATCTTCGTTTTCTGAATGTTGAGCTTTAAGCCAACTTTTTCACTCTCCTCTTTCACTTTCATCAAGAGGCTTTTTAGCTCCTCTTCACTTTCAGCCTTAACGGTGGTGTCATCTGCATATCTGAGGTTATTGATATTTCTCCTGGCAATCTTGATTCCAGCTTGTGTTTCATCCAGTCCAGCGTTTCTCATGATGTACTCTACATAGAAGTTAAATAAGCAAGGTGACAATATACAGCCTCGATGGACTCCTTTTCCTATTTGGAACCAGTCTGTTGTTCCATGTCCACTTCTAATTGTTGCTTCCTGACCTGCATACAGGTTTCTCAAGAGGCAGGTCAGGGTGTCTAGTATTCCCATCTCTTTCAGAATTTTCCACAGTTTATTGTGATCCACACTGTCAAAGGCTTTGGCATATTCAATAAAGCAGAAATAGATCATTTGGGGGGAACTTTCTTGCTTTTTTGATGATCCAGAAGACATTGGCAATTTGATCTCTGGTTCCTCTGCCTTTTCTAAAACCAGCTTGAACATCAGGGAGTTCATGGTTCACGTATTGCTGAAGCCTGGCTTGGAGAATTTTGAGCATTACTTTACTAGCACGTGAGATGAGTGCAATTGTGCGGTAGTTTGAGCGTTCTTTGGCATTTCCTTTCTTTGGAATTGGAATGAAAACTGACCTTTTCCAGTCCTGTGGCCACTGCTGCGTTTTCCAAACTTTCTGGCATATTGAGTGAAGCACTTTCACAGCATCATCTTTCAGGATTTGAAACAGCTCAACTGGAATGCCATCACCTCCACTAGCTTTGTTCGTAGTGATGCTTTTTAAGGCCCACTTCACTTTCCAAGATGTCTGGCTCTAGATTACTGATCACATCATCATGATTATCTGGGTCGTGAAGATCTTTTTTGTACAGTTCTTCCGTGTATTCTTGCCACCTCTTCTCAATATCTTCTGCTTCTATTAGGTCCAGACCATTTCTGTCCTTTATCAAGCCCATCTTTGCATGCAATGTTCCCTTGGTATCTCTAATTTTCTTGAAGAGCTCTCTAGTCTTTCCCATTCTATTCTTTTCCTCTATTTCTTTGCATTAATTGCTGAAGAAGGCTTTCTTATCTCTTCTTGCTATTCTTTGGAACTCTGCATTCAGATGCCTATATCTTTCCTTTTCTCCTTGGCTTTTCACTTGTCTTCTTTTCACAGCTATTTGTAAGGCCTCCCCAGACAGCCATTTTGCTTTTTAATCAGATTGATTATATTCTTTGCAGCCAAAGATGGAGAAGCTCTATTTCTGGTCAAGCATACCCTAACTCAGGGATCATGGAAGAAGTTCCATTTCTCCCTAGAATAGCTATCTTTCATTAACATAACACAAGAACCCTGTTGAGGTCATTTCTGACTTGTAAAAACCTCTCTTTCCAATCTTCAGATTGGGATTTTTAAATGTCATAAAGTATTAAGCCTAGTTAGAAGATAAAGAACAGGAAAAGTTTGGTAGGGATTTTGATTTTAAGAAGACAAATGAAAGCATATAAGGTATGTGTCTTGCTGTTGTCTGAGATGCCTTTCAAATTTTGTAACAATGTGTTGCTTGGGGTTCCCAGAGATTAAGACCAAGTCACAAAACAACATAAGTGCTAGTAACACATTTCTATAGTCAAACCAGCCAATACATTATGAAAAAGTTTGAATATTTTGCTACAAAGCAAGCATTTTGAATATTCAATAATGTTAGAGTCCTGAGTCTTGCACCTTAAAAGACAGAAGATTGTATCTTTAGGTGGGTGCTGGGGTCAATCAATCCCAAGTATAAATCACTCAGATCTGAGAGAGAACCAAGAAGAAATGTACCAGTTTGGTTATCAATCAGTCATAAAGAAAGAGCAACCAATCTAAAGGGCATTATAAGTGTTTGCATTGCCCAAAAGTCAGAGTTTGCAAACAAGCTGAAGTGATCATTCTTTTTTTTTTTTTTTTTTTTTTGCTATTATAGTTTTATTAGTCTTTCTCTTTTGTTGGATTATCAAGGGGATTTAGTCTTGTTTACAAAAGTGATTCTCAGACTGTAAAGAATCTGCCTGCAATGCAGGAGACCCAGGTTCAATCACTGTGTCAGGAAGATTCCCTGGGGAAGGGAATGGCAACCCACTCCAGTATTCTTGCCTGGAGAATCCTATGGACAGAGGAGCCTGGCAGGCTACAGTCCATGAGGTGGTAAAGAGTTTGAAACAACAGAGTGACTAACACTGTTTTCTTTCTTCACAAAAATGATAAAGTACTTTGCAGACACTGGGTATTGTTTTGATTTTCTTTAAATATGCATATAAAATACTCCCAAAGTCTATGGGTTTTCTTAAAATTCATGCTACTTTTCAGTGAAAAATTTAAACTCTCCATGTATATTTATACAAAATATCTTTTCTTTGTGTTTTTGCTTAGTTTGTCCTCTCTGCTTGGATTCTCATTATCTTTTCTTGCCTTTTTGGTAAACTTCTGTTTACTCCTTGAGAATCAAATATGTGTCAGGAAGTCTTCCAAACCTTTACAAAGAGATAATTACTTCTTTTTCTGTATTGCCATAGCATTTGATTCATACCTCTATTGAAGCACTTATATATTTCTTTCATCATGGCCTTCTCCACTAACATGATGGCTCTGGAGGAAAGGAACTAGTTTTCTCTATTTAGAAAAGAGTAGATATGCATTACATGTTTGTTGAATCAATGGGTTACTATCTCAGATCTAATTGATTCTTGTTAACACCTACGTTTACTGAATTTCATGGGACCATTGCAGGCAGTGGGGCCTGGTGCCAGGAGACAGAAATAGAGTGGTTCCCTAAGTAGAGTCTAGTTATTTTGGACAGAAACAGATGTTAGAATGGTAATTTTCAAACCTGGTTGCAGATTAGAGCCAGTTGGGGAGCCATTAAAACTATCAATGCCTGGCCCCATCTCAGACCCACTTAAATCAAAGTACCTGGACTAGGGCCCAAGCATTGATAGATATTTAAATCTAATATACAGCCACAGTTGAGTACCATTGAACTTGAGATTGAGGAACCTGGGGATATCAGATAGTGTTCATACTGAAATGGAAACAGGAGAGGGGATGATGAGTAAAAGAACTTGAACTCAGGAATGAAGTCAGTGTTGATCTAAATCCATGAAACAGGGAGGAGCCCAAATCAGCACTCAAAATAAAACGCTGGTTAATGCCAAGTTCAGTAATAATAGCCAGATAAGAGTCAGGAGTTAGACATGCAGAGATCAGAGATGCTCAGAGAGCAAAGTTTCTAATTGTAACAATTAGTTTTCAGAGATTATAAATTCTTTTCAAGCAGTGATTTGGGTCCATTTAGCTTGACAAATTCCCAGAGTCTCATCTCTGCAGTCTAGGAGCCCCAAAACAAATTGGATTTATTATAAAACCAGAAGTTTTATCTTTGTATACAGTCCTTCTTCATCATAGTATTCCTCTCAACCACACTGGAAAGTTTTGAGAAGAGTTTTGGGAAAACAGTTTTCAACAAAATCTCTCGTTTGCCCCTACTTACTATTATTATTTTTGGTTCAGTAATCATGTCACGCCAAAGTTAAGTGAAAGGACCCTTGGATACAAAAATCCAATGACTCTAATCCAGTACATTAAAAATATAAGTAGATTGACATGTTCAGTTAATACTAGAGATCTGAAAAACAAGTTAAAATACTTTTTTATCTGTGCCAAACATTTTGTTACCTATAGCATTTCCTTTGGAAGGTTTTATTATCTAATTTCATATGCATTTCTGTGAGATACTATTTAGTTATGCCTAAGGAGACTGATATGCCAGCAAATTTGGAAAACTCAGCAGTGGCCACAGGACTGGAAAAGGTCAGTTTTCATTCCAATTCCAAAGAAAGGAAATGCCAAAGAACGCTCAAACTACCGCACAATTGCACTCATCTCACATACTAGTAAAGTAATGCTCAAAATTCTCCAAGCCAGGCTTCAGCAATACGTGAACCATGAACTCCCTGATGTTCAAGCTGGTTTTAGAAAAGGCAGAGGAACCAGAGATCAAATTGGCAACATCCGCTGGATCATGGAAAAAGCAAGAGAGTTCCAGAAAAACATCTATTTCTGCTTTATTGACTATGCCAAAGCCTTTGACTGTGTGGATCACAATAAACTGTGGAAAATTCTGAAAGAGATGGGAATACCAGACCACCTAACCTGCCTCTTGAGAAACATGTATGCAGGTCTGGAAGCAACAGTTAGAACTGGACATGGAACAACAGACTGGTTCCAAATAGGAAAAGGAGTCCGTCAAGGCTGTATATTGTCACCTTGCTTATTTAACTTCTATGTAGAGTACATCATGAGAAACGCTGGACTGGAAGAAACACAAGCTGGAATCAAGATTGCCAGGAGAAATATCAATAACCTCAGATATGCAGATGACACCACCGTTAAGGCTGAAAGTGAAGAGGAGCTAAAAAGCCTCTTGATGAAAGTGAAAGAGGAGAGTGAAAAAGTTGGCTTAAAGCTCAACATTCAGAAAACGAAGATCATGGCATCCGGTCCCATCACTTCATGAGAAATAGATGGGGAAACAGTGGAAACAGTGTCAGACTTTATTTTTTGGGGCTCCAAAATCACTGCAGATGGTGACTGCAGCCATGAAATTAAAAGACGTTTACTCCTTGGAAGAAAAGTTATGACCAACTTAGATAGCATATTGAAAAGCAGAGACATTACTTTGCCAACTAAGGTCTGTCTAGTCAAGGCTATGGTTTTTCCTGTGGTCATGTATGGATGTGAGAGTTGGACTGTGAAGAAGGCTGAGCGCCAAAGAATTGACACTTTTGAACTGTGGTGTTGGAGAAGACTCTTGAGAGTCCCTTGGACTGCAAGGAGATCCAACCAGTCCATTCTGAAGGAGATCAACCCTAGGATTTCTTTGTAAGGAATGATGCTAAAGCTGAAACTCCAGTACTTTGGCCACCTCATGCGAAGAGTTGACTCATTGGAAAAGACTCTGATGCTGGGACGAATTCGAGGCAGGGGGAGAAGGGGACTACAGAGGATGAGATGGCTGGATGGCATCATGGACTCGATGGATGTGAGTCTGAGTGAATTCTGGGAGATGATGAACAGGGAGGCCTGGTGTGCTGCAGTTCATGGGGTCACAAAGAGTCGGATACGACTGAGCGACTGAACTGAACTGAACTGAAGCAGACCAATAAAGGACAGAAATGGTATGGACCTAACAGAAGCAGAAGATATTCAGAAGAGGTGGCAAGAATACACAGAAGAACTGAACAAAAAGAGCTTAATGAGCAAGATAATCACGATGGTGTGATCACTCACCTAGAGCCAGACATCCTGGAATGTGAAGTCACGTGGGCCTTAGAAAGCATCACTATGAACAAAGCTAGTGGAGGTGATGAAATTCCAGTTGAGCTACTTCAAATCCTGAAAGATGATGCTGTGAAAGTGCTGCACTCAATGTGCCAGCAAATTTGGAAAACTCAGCAGTGGCCACAGGGCTGGAAAAGGTCAGTTTTCATTTGAATCACAAAGAAAGGCAATGCCAAAGAATGCTCAAACTACCACACAATTGCAGTCATCTCACACGTTGGTAAAGTAATGCTCAAAATTCTCCAAGCCAGGCTTCAGCAATATGTGAACCGTGAACTCCCTGATGTTCAAGCTGGTTTTAGAAAAGGCAGAGGAACCAGAGATCAAATTGCCAACATCTGCTAGATCATTGAAAAAGGAAAAGAGTTCCAGAAAAACATTTATTTCTGCTTTATTGACTATGCCAAAGCCTTTGACTGTGTGGATCACAATAAACTGTGGAAAATTCTGAAAGAGATGGGAATACCAGATCACCTGACCTGCCTCTTGAGAAACCTATATGCAGGTCAGGAAGCAATAGTTAGAACTGGACATGGAACAACAGACTGGTTCCAAATAGGAAAAGGGTCCGTCAAGGCTGTATATTGTCACCCTGCTTATTTAACTTCAATGCAGAGTACATCATGAGAAATGCTGGGCTGGAAGAAAAACAAGCTGGAATCAAGTTTGCCAGGAGAAATATCAATAACCTCAGATATGCAGATGACACCACCCTTATGGCAGACAGTGAAGAGGAACTAAAAAGCCTCTTGATGAAAGTGAAAGAGGAGAGCGAAAAAGTTGGCTTAAAGCTCAACATTCAGAAAACCAAGATCATGGCATCTGGTCTCATCATTTCATGGGAAATAGATAGGGAAACAGTGGAAACAGTGTCAGACTTTATTTTTTTGGGCTTTTAAATCACTGCAGATTGTGACTGCAGCCATGAAATTAAAAGACACTTACTCCTTGGAAGAAAAGTTATGACCCACCTAGATAGCATATTCAGAAGCAGAGACATTACTTTGCCGACTAAGGTCCGTCTAGTCAAGGCTATGTTTTTTTCCAGTAGTCATGTATGGATGTGAGAGCTGGACTGTGAAGAAAGCTGAGTACTGAAGAATTGACACTTTTGAACTGTGGTGTTGGAGAAGACTCTTGAGAGTCCCTTGGACTGCAAGGAGGTCCAACCAGTCCATTCTAGAGGAGATCAGTCCTGGGTGTTCATCGGAAGGAATGATAATAAAACTGAAACTCCAATACTTAGGCTACTTTATGCGAAGAGTTGACTCATTGGAAAAGATTCTGATGCTGGGAGGGATTGGGGGCAGAAGGAGATGGGGATAACCGAGAATGAGATGGCTGGATGGCATCATGGACTCGATGGACATGAGTCTGAGTGAACTCTGGGAGTTGGTGATGGACAGGGAGGCCTGGCATGCTGCAGTTCATGGGGTCGCAAAGAGTCGTACACGAATGAGCGACTGAACTGAATAGTTCTTGGCCTAAGATAGAAGGAATATGTGACTTGATGGTAATGGAGCTAATATAGCAGACTTGAGATGCTTATGTTTGTAATTTTTAATTTTAATTGAAGTATAATTGATTTACATTATTTTGTTAGTTTCAGGTGTACAACAAAGTGATTCAGTAATACGTAACAAATATGTCTATTTTTACAAATTCTTTTCCCTTTATCAGTTCAGTTCAGTCGCTCAGTCATGTTCGACTCTTTGTGGCCCCATGAATCGCAGCACGCCAGGCCTCCTTGTTCATCACCAACTCCCAGAGTTTACCCAAACTCATGTCCATTGAGTCGGTGATGCCATCCAGCCATCCCATCCTCTATCACCCCCTTCTCCTGCTGCCCCAATCCCTCCCAGCATCAGTCTTTTCCAATGAGTCAACTCTTCACATGAGGTGGCCAAAGTATTGGAGTTTCAGCTTCAGCATCATTCCTTCCAATGAACACCCAGGACTGATCTCCTCTAGAATGGACTGGTTGGATCTCCTTGCAGTCCAAGGGACTCTCAAGAGTCTTCTCCAACACCACAGTTCAAAAGCATCAATTCTTTGGCACTCAGCTTTCTTCACAGTCCAACTCTCACATCCATACATGACTACTGGAAAAATCATAGCCTTGACTAGATGGACCTTAGTCGGCAAAGTAATGTCTCTGCTTTTCAATATGCTATCTAGGTTGGTCATAACTTTCCTTGCAAGGAGTAAGCATCTTTTAATTTCTTGGCTACAGTCACCATCTGCAATGATTATGGAGCACCCCAAAATAAAATCTGACATTGTTTCCCCATCTATTTCCCATGAAATGATGGGACCAGATGCCGTGATCTCAGTTTTCTGAATGTTGAGTTTTAAGCCAACTTTTTCTCTCTCCTCTTTCATTTTCGTCAAGAGTGTTTTTAGTTCCTCTTCACTTTTTGCCATTTCCCTTTATAGGTTATTACAAAATATTGAGTATAGTTACCTATGCTATACAATGGGCCTTGTTGGTTATCTATTTTATATATAGTAGTGTGTATATATGCACTTTCCAGGTGGCACTAGTGGTAAAGAACCTGCCTGCCAATGCAGGAGACATAAAAGATGTAGGTTTGATCCCTGGGTTTGGAAGATCCCCTGGAGGAGGGCATGGCAACCCACTCCAGTATTCTTGCCTAGTAAATCCCCATGGACAGAGGAGCCTGGTAGGCTACAGTCCATCGGGTTGCAAAAACTTGGACAGACTCTAATTGCTGTGCACACCACAAGTGTGGATATATATACAGAGAAAATCATAATTTGAAAAGATACATGCACTCCAGTGTTCATTGCAACACTCTTCACAATAGCGAAGACATGGAAACAACATAAACTTCCATCAACAGAGGAGTGGCTTAAGAAGATGTGGTGTCTGTGTATGTATGTGTGTGTGTGTATGTATATATATAATGGAATATTACTCAGCCATAAAAAGAATGAAATAATGCTGTTTGCAGCAACATGGATGGACCTAGAGATTATCTTACTAAGAGAAATAAGCCAGACAGTCAAATATCATATGGTATCAACTTATATGTGGAATCTAAAAGAAAAAAAATGATACAAATGTTCTCTCTTGTTTAAACCACTGTTATTTTTTTTATCATTTGCAACTGAACCTAATCCTAACTAGTATAACAGTTGGTAGAAGGGTAGGATTGAAGTTAAAGTGATAGGTTTTATTTGACAAGGAGGGAGGGTAAGTCCCTTACCTGAGATAGAACAGAAATAATAGAGAATGTTTAGAAATCTAGAATATTTCTGACATTGAAATATCATCTCATCTTACATGATTTCAATTATCTCAGTTAAAAAAGGAAGTCATTATCTGAAGGTGGGACTCAGATTCAATATTAGAGCATGAAAGAAACTCTAAATCAGTACTACTCAAATTATGGGACCCTGAACCAGCATCATCAACATCACTTGGGAACTTATTAGAAATGCAGAATCTTAGGTTCCACCCTATACCTACTGAATCAAAATCCTTGGAGATAAGGTCCAGAAATATGTGTTTTTATTGAGAGCCCCAGGTGATTTTTTCTTTTTATCACATTAACATTTGAGGAGCACTGGGCTATGAAAATCTCTATGGAGGAGCTGATAGAGAATTCATTAGTAAAGTACAAATGTGTATCTTTTGAAATGTGAATAATAATCCTTGGAGTTCTACTGTGAATATGGCAAAGGGGATAATGTTACTGATGATGATGACTTACCTAGGATGCAGATGGGAGAAAATTACTACCAGTTACAGTATTTCTCTATGGCCAGTTTAACTTTGCATCACACTTCCATTCTCCTTCAAAAAAAGACAAAGCAATGCAACAAGTTGGTTTAGCACTGTTTCCCAAATTACTATAACTCTTTGCCCTATCTAGGCTGTCTAATCTTAGGTTGTAAACCATTTGAAGACACTGATCTTGGATTATTTACATTAAGTTTCAAGATAATTGTGTCTGGCCACTCAAAGGTACATAAACGAGATTTAAAGGAAAACTATAAATACTATAATTCCAGCCTGTTTCCTAATCTCATTTTTTTGTTGTTGTTTTTGGTTGGTTGTGGGAAAACATTGGAGAGTGAATCTTTTTTATAGCTGAGGTTAAAGTTTAGGGGCTCATAGTCCCAACCTTGGGCGTAGTTTGATCTTTTTCTTTCTCTGTAATTGAATATTTTGTGTTGGACTGTGGTCAACATTGTAAAGACTTTTAAAAACCGCATTAGGACTGTAAAATATGTGTACATTTATACACATTTGCACTGATATCCCCTTCTATAGTTTTTAAAAACAAGATGACTTGCATAAAGTTTCTACTGCACTAATTTAAATAAGCTCTCCAAATCCCTTTCATTTCCAACCACCACAAAATGTATAAAATTAAAATTATACCAAGATGGCTTCATGTGAAAAAAAAAAAGAACAATGCAAAGATAAATTCATGTCTCCAAGCTCTTAAAAGGTCAGTTTGTCTTTGGCATGGGATTTGGGCAAAAGTCAGCTATTTGATCTGAATCAGTCCACTCATCTCATTTTTGCCATAAACAGTATATGGGGACATGTCAAATCTGAATTAATAGGGCAGAGGGAACAGAAAGATAAGGAAGAAAAATTATTTTGTTTATATGAAACTATTCTGGTCACAAGACAAGAAAAAAATGAAAGGAAGTCTGACCTATGGCTAATATCTATTTATTTGTGATCATAATCAGCTTCTTATTCAAAGTTTCTATGGATATAAGACTTAGGCTGTTGTATAATTATTGTGATGCTTATTAAGATATCATTTATTTTTAATAGTATTTTAAATCAATCCTTTGCTAATTTAACCAAAGGGCTTTGTTAGCCAAATGTACTTAAACTGAAATCTATACATCATGGGAAATGTATAATGACTTAAATAAAAATTCCAAATGTGGTACTAATGGCTTCCCCAGACTCAGGATGTATTATTCCTCAGCAGGGACTCATTTTTGACATGATCATTGATCATTGGATCATACAAAAAAAATCCTTTAAAAAGAGGTTGAGTAAGGTTAGCAGTGTATCAGTCTCCTACAAATCTTTGTTCCAATGGTGCTTTCTTTCTGGTACCTTGTCTAATGATGCTGGTGAAATATTTCATGTGTTGCATTGTAATCAGAAATATTTTTAATCAAACAATGAAGCTCTCATAGAAAAAATATGATAAAAACATCTTTAACTAGTAACTCTAAATATTGCCTGGAACTCATGTATTCAGAGAATTTATAACAACAATGACAACATTTAATACTAAATGTTACTTTGTTCTAGATCGGGCAACTAGCTTTACATAGTACTTCTGTGAGGTAGGTACTATTATCATTCCTACTTTCAGTTCAGTTCAGTTCAGTCACTCAGTCGTGCCCAACCCTTTGCGACCCCATGAATTGCAGCACGCCAGGCCTCTCTGTCCATAACCATCTCCCGGAGTTCACTCAGACTCAGGTCCATCGAGTCCGTGATGCCATCCAGCCATCTCATCCTTGGTCATCCCCTTCTCCTCCTGCCCCCAATCCCTCCCAGCATCAGAGTCTTTTCCAATGAGTCAACTCTTCACATGAGGTGGCCAAAGTACTGGAGTTTCAGCTTCAGCATCAGTCCTTCCAATGAATATTCATGATTGATTTCCTTTAGGATAGACTGGTTGGATCTCCTTGCAGTCCAAGGGACTCTCAAGAGTCTTCTCCAACACCACAGTTCAAAAGCATCAATTCTTCAGTGCTCAGCCTTCTTCACAGTCCAACTCTCACATCCATACATGACCACAGGAAAAACCATAGCCTTGACTAGACAGATTCCTACTTTAGAGATGGGGAAATTTAGGCTCAAGGAACCCAAGGCCAGGGAGCTGCTCAACTGCAGGGATAGGAGTCCAATCTACCTTTTCTTCCCTCTAGAGCCCTTGGATTAACCATTCCTTCACTAATCTGCTTAATTGTGACTATCAGGAGTGGCAGTGGTTACAATTGAACTGTAACTTCAGTTTTGCTCTTTTAAAATCTATATTCTTGTGTACAACATGGGATCAAACAAATACACAGTTAATTCAATTTGATAATTTTATTTGTCAAATTGACAGACCAGATACTTGGATATGTTTACCAAATGGCCAGTCAATTCAGTTACAGTGGCCAATCTGGAAATTCATAGGAAAAAGTAGCCTGAAGACCTCACAGAAGCCTTAATGTAATTCTTCAATGGCTTTTGAGTGGGCTATACACTGCCCTGATTAACCTTTATGAGTCAAAATTGCTATTTCTTGCATGAACTACTTAGGCCACTATTTGGGGGTAGAGGGAAGTCAATTCTACTTCAGGTAGCTGTGTGGTAGGTTCTGATCTAGAACACCTTTTTGAGGACTACAATCTTAATTTCATCTCTGAGAGGCAAGTACAATATAAGACATACTAATTTGGATGTTTTACTTTCAAATATTTATCTGGAAAGAAAGATTGACCCTATAATTGTTTAGTGACCACTATGTCAGCTTTCCAATCACTTGTAGTTCTCCTACCAAAAGACTCATCCTCACCATGTATTTAATTGCCAATGAATCTCTCCATTCTCCCCTACTAGAATGCAAACTCCATAAAAGCAGGGGCAGTGTCACTCTTGTTTCCAGTGGTATTATCTGTAGCTGTCATGATGCCTTGAACAGAGTAATCACTGAATGGTTTTTGAATTAATGAATGAATGAGACAGCAAAAACACATTTACTTGCTTTTGAGCAAAGATTCTTTTCACCTGAAATTGCCATCCAAAGTGAAGAACACACGGTAGCATGAGCAAGACTATGCAGTGATTCTTAACCTTGGATGCACCCTAGAATCATCTGAGAAGCTTTTGGAAATATTTTGAAAAAACACCTGGGCCCACCCTAAACTGAGACTGAGTATTTGGGGGTGATTCTGACTTAGTGAAGTTTGACAGCCTATGTTGTTGAGCATGCAGATCACCTGGGGATCTTGTTAAAATGCAGATTCTGATTCAGTAGGTTTGGGGTGGTGCCTGAGAGTCTGTATTTTTTAAAAGCACTGCAGTGATTCCCATGCTATTGACACAAACTATAGGTTAGATAGCAAATATCTGTAAGATAATAAGCAAAAGATTTAGACTTCCTTATAGGCTTTGGGGGTAAGTGATATTTGGGGTCAGAGAAATGAGCTGGATAAATGTCACTTGGTATGTGTTAAGCACTGTACTAAGAGATTGCATGCATTATCTCATTTCTAAGAAGAGCAGGTGTGAGATGCTACTTATAGTGAGGCAGATTGCTGTGTGGATAAAAAGCACAACATTGGCCTATGTTCATGGAGGGATCTTCTGAATTCCTTAAATACCACATTTTCTATTTTTTTTTTTTGTTTTGTTTCTCTACTCAGCTCAGCGTGGGGCTCTGGTATTCAATAAAGGCATGAGTTCTGTAACTATGCTAAGTATTTTAGTGAAGATAGGAACTAGTTGAATATTTGGATATTTGCAAAAATTGAGATTGATGTACATAGACACAGCCAGAGGCCCAAGGTCTGTTTATATGTTTTAGGGCCTCAGTAAGCATTTGCTGTGAGATTATAGTTTATTTGTTTAAACTCTGACATCTATTCTTAAAGAAAAGATTCTCTACATAGAAAAGAAAATGGATGATAAGAAGACAACATCCATTTTCTCTGAAGTGGATGTATTATTAGTTTCTTGGAATAATTTACTGAGGGCAATTTAATTCAAGTTTCTTGGGAAATTTATATAGCTTCTTTTCTGTGTGTGCATGCTAGGTCACTTTAGTTGTGTCTGACTGTTTGTGATCCTATGGACTGTAGCCTGCCAGGCTCCTCCATCCATGGGATTCTCCAGGCAAGAATACTGGTGTGGGTTGCCCTTTCCTACTCCAGGAGATCTTTTCAACCCAGGTATTGAACCTGAATCTCTTATGTCTCCTACATTGGCAGGTGTGTTCTTTACCACTAGTACTACCCAGGAAGCCCCCAGCTTCCTTTCTAGGAACTTTAAAAAGTGAACAGTCCAACCCAATTCAGTTTAACCCTTCAATGTCATATCTGCCATAAAATTTTGCCCTCACCTATTGTTGGCATCACTATGAACAAAACTAGTGGAGGTGATGGAATTCCAGTTGAGCTATTTCAAATCCTAAAAGATGATGCTGTGAAAGTGCTGCACTCAATATGCCAGCAAATTTGAAAACCTCAGCAGTGGCCACAGGACTGGAAAAGGTCAGTTTTCATTCCAATTCCAAAGAAAGGCAATGCAAAAGAATGCTCCAACTACCACACAGTTGCACTCATCTCACATGCTAGTAAAGTAATGTTCAAAATTCTCCAAGCCAGACTTCAGCAATATGTGAATGTGAACTCCCTGATGTTCAAGCTGGTTTTAGAAAAGGCAGAGGAACCAGAGATCAAATTGCCAATGTCTTCTGGATCATCAAAAAAGCAAGAAAGTTCCCCCAAAATGATCTATTTCTGCTTTATTGACTATGCCAAAGCCCTTGACTGTGTGGACCACAATAAACTGTGGAAAATTCTGAAAGAGATGGGAATACTAGACACCCTGACCTGCCTCTTGAGAAATCTGTATGCAGGTCAGGAAGCAACAGTTAGAACTGGACATGGAACATCAGACTGGTTTCAAATAGGAAAAGGAGTATGTCAAGGCTGTATTTAACTTATATGCAGAGTTCATCATGAGAAATGCTGGGCTGGATGAAGCACAAGCTGGAATCAAGATTGCCGGGAGAAATATCAATAACCTCAGATATGCAGATGACACCACCCTTATGGTAGAAAGTGAAGAGGAACTAAAGGGCCTCTTGATGAAAGTGAAAGAGGAGAGTGAAAAGTTGGCTTAAAACTCAACATTCAGAAAACGAAGAGCATGGCATCTGGTCCCATCACTTCATGGAAATAGATGGGGAAACAGTGGCTGACTTTATTTTTCTGGGCTCCAAAATCACTGTGGATGGTGACTGGAGCCATGAAATTAAAAGACGCTTGCTCCTTGGAAGGAAAGTTATGACCAACCTAGACAGCCTGTTAAAAAGCAGATATTACTTTGCCAACAAATGTCTGTCTAGTCAAGGTATGGTTTTCCAAGTGGTCATGTATGGATGTATAAAGAAAGCTGAGTGCCAAAGAATTTATGCTTTTGTTGGAGAAGACTCTTGAGAGTCCCTTGGACTGCAAGGAGGTCCAACTAGTCCATCCTAAAGGAGATCAGTCCTGAGTGTTCTTTGGAGGGACTGATGTTGAAGCTGAAACTCCAATACTTTGGCCAACTGATGCAGAAAGCTGACTCATTTGAAAAGACCCTGATGCTGAGAAAGATTGAGGGCAGGAGGAGAAGGAGATGACAGAGGATGAGATGGCTGGATGGCATCACTGATTTGATGGACATAGGTTTGTGTGGACTCCAGGTATTGGTGATGAACAGGGAGGTCTGGCATGCTGCAGTTCATGGGGTCACAAAGAGTTGGACATGACTGAGCGACTGAACTGAACTGAACTGAATTGTTGGCTAGCCTTGTGTTTGGAAGACTTAAGGAGTGGAAAGAGGCATGATGTGGTTGGAGGGGAGGGCAGGGCTAGAGATGACTTGGTATCTCTTTCCTTTCTAAGGTCTAAACTCTTGTAGCATTGGATTTGAGAAGAGAAATAGGAGAGATGGCTGGTTTCTCCTTATACAACTAGTCATCTGTTGTTGACAACAAGACTTCTCTGCTTTCACTCTGGTTTTATCTGGTTCCATCTCCTACTGGTGGCCACTGATCTACATAAATAGTTGGTATCGTTTTCTTGGGAAGGGGCAGTGTTCAGCTTCACTTTAGCTTCCTTTACTGAGGAGCGGCCTCTTAAAAATGTCTTGCTTATGATCCACATCCTTAATGTCTTCTCTGGCTTTCTGTCTCCCTCTGTAATTTTTGTTTTCCTCATGATGAACCATGGGCACAGCTGAAGTCCTCTTCCATGTCCTCAAGCATTAAGGTCTAATCTCTCCCTTGGAAGACTGTATCATAGTGTGTTCTTATCCCTCTGCACAAGCTACTTATGAAACCCTGTCACCTTCAGATAAGCAGCCAACCCCTGTATGTTCATATATACTTAAATTAATAGGGAAATACATCAAGCTCTACCAAGAATTCCTTCACCAAGGTCTACTCTATTCTTATAGAAGCACAGAGATAGGCCTGTAGTTTATAGTTTAGCAAGTATCCAGCTAGGAAATGAGATAACAGCTTCACCTTCTTGCAGGGAGCCCTTATTTTCTTGGCTCTTCTCTCCACTTGACTTTGGGAGGGAGTAACTCTTGCCCTTTCCCACATAGTGAAGAAAGGGAAAAGACTTTTCATTGTAAACTGGCAGTCTTGACAACTCTAATTCACTCTTGTCTCCCACTCTCCTGGTCTTTTATGGATTGACCAAGGAGTAGAGGCTTGAGACAATGGTTAATGGTTTTATAGTCAGCTTTTCCACTTTTTGTAAGTCTTTATGAGAATTTCTGGCCCCAGCTGTTGTTGGGTCTCCTAAGAATGTGCAAGTGTTTAGAGTCTGTTTTCCATCTTTGAAGCTTCATTGCCTATGCTGGGGCGATATGAAAAGTCCCACTAGATATCTCATTGTATATAGAAGAAATCTATATTAAAATTTAGTGAGATTAAACCAAACCATTCCCTAATTTCAAACATGCAGATACAGACTTATACAAGTTACACATATCAACTTACTGCTGTGGCCAACCTTTGGACTGGCTAGATTCTCAATAGAGCAGACATCTTACCTGTAGCCTTCCTACATGCCTCTAGTCCAAACTGATTTCTGCAGTCTATGAAATTGTATCACATTTACAGTCTAAACCAGAGGTTCTCACCATGTATCACACATGGATGGATTCACTTGTAAGACAAAGTTCTATGGATTCAGTTAGGACTGCTGCTGCTGCTACTGCTACTAGGAATAGTTTTTAATGAACTAGCATTAACTTTCTCCTCTTCTGCTCAAGAAAGCCTATTGGATTGCAAAGCATGAGAGATATTAAAGCAATATCTTGAAATTGCTCTTATTTATTAAAACTATTTTTGTATTTGGATAGTTTTTATTAGTAATAAATTATGTGTGATACATTTTACTACTGATCATGACACCCAATTCAGAAACTGCTCATTTAAACCAAAAAGCTTAGTGATATATTCTCTAGTTTTTTTCTCAACAAAATTGCAGGTCTTCTAGAGGTAGGAATTGTGTCTAATATATACCTAATGCTTAATACATTGTATTTTAGGTAGCTAGCTAGCTGGCTACATAAATAGATAGTATTCCCAAATATATATACTCAATAATTTAGTTGAGCTGGAGCATAGATTATTAAGCCAAGAGTGACTACAGAGAAAGGCATTGTTTTTTTTTTTTTATAGTCTCTAAACATTACTTTTATTAAGGAAAGATGGGGATTTGACATTCATTTGGCCTTTGTCACAATGTCTGTTCTTAGTCATCAATCATGTCCATCTCTTTGCAACCCTTTGGACTGTAGCCCACAGGGCTCCTCTGTCCATAGGATTTCAAGGCAAGAATACTGAAGTGGGTTGCCATTTCCCTTCCAGGGGATTTTCCCTACTCAAGAATTAAACCCGAGTCTCTTGCGTCTCCTGCATTGCAGGCAGATTCTTTACCCACTGAGCCATTAGGGAGGTTCTGCATTACTATTTGAGAGTCAAGAAATGCTAGGCAGCTAGATATTTATTAGTATGTTTTTTTCCATAATTATTGAATAGCTACTATGTGCTAATCACCATTGAGCAGGTTCCATGAGTAAGATATAGTCCCTATCACTGATGACCTTACGATCTACTGGAAGGAGAAGCATATTATTAAACAATTACATTATGCTGTGTGCTAAATTAGGGGAAGTACAGAGTGTTATAGAAGCGTGATGGGTACTAAACTCTGGCTTGATTAGGGTGGTCATGGAAAACTTCCTAAAGGAGATGACTCTTAAGCTGGGATCTAAATGATGAATGTATGGGAGTGGCCGGAAGGGGTCTGAGCAAAGGTAATAGCATAGGCAGAGACCTAGAATCATTCTAGAGCATTCCATTTCAAGGAACCAAAGTTCAATAGAGCAGTTATATGGATTACTGAGTCGGGGTGACTCAAGAGGTTCAATCACAAAGGGCCTTCTGTGTCAGCCTAAGAACATTGAGAGCAATGCACACAACTGAAGGGTTTTAATTAGGGATGTGACATGATCATATTTACATTTTAAAAGCATCACTCTGGCTCCTAGGAGTGAATGGGTAGAAAGAGGGCAGGATTAGAGGGAGGAAAACTTGTTAAGAAGCCAGTAATTCAGATGATAATAATGAAGACTTATGACTTTTCATTAGCATTTCAAGCTTTTATCTCTTTTGAGGTGGCCAGAATCTTTGTTTCCTCAAAACCAGCTGTCTTCATAGATTTCTCATATAGCCTATCCTTCTTCAGCTGGCACTCCAAGCCTGTGCTTCTTAAAATAGTTGGAGGTTCATTGTTCACTTTAGGTTTTCTATAAATCTTTCCAAGCCTGGAATGTTCTCTTCCACAAATGGTTTGGCATATATTTCTTCTTTCCTTGCCGTCTTCATTAGACTAAATGTCCTAAGATGTTTTGTAGGTTGGGTTCTTCCATAAGCAAACTCAGAGTTTCAGGAAGTTTATTAAGCCATGTTATCAAGACCAACAACTGTGCAAGGGAGGGGAGGAGAAGGGAAGAAAACCAGAGTGGGCAGATAGAGAAAACTTGGGCTGTGAAACAGGTGCAGCAAAGGCCTCAGTCAATCCCAAGATGGGCTCTGAAACTAGGACAGTCCTTTACAGTTGTCCCAAATTATGGGGAGCTTTTGAGCTTCCCAGGTGGCACTTGTGGTAAATAATTCATCTGCCAATGCAGGAGGAATAATAGATGTGAGTTCGATCCCCGGGTCGGGAAGATCCCCTGGAGGAGGGCATGGCAACCCACTCTAGTATTCTTGCCTGGAAAATGCCATGGACAGAGGAGCCTGGCAGGCTATGGTCCATAGGGTCACAAAAAGTCAGACCCAATTGAAGAGACTTGGCATGCATGATGAGATTTATGCTTCTGTCTTGACCCCATTCTTTACTCCATTTGGTCCCTGGGAAGGGATTATGAACTTAGAAGAGGCAGTCTCTTCAGCTAAAGGTAATTTCTGGAGAGTACTGGCAGCTGAGGGCAGTCAGCCAGAGGCATTCCCAGAAGCTAAGGAAGAAGTCCTTCAGTCGTTAAGAAGTCCTTGAGTGGATGACTTGAAGGCATCACAATATCCTCTATGAAGGTCTTTCTTGAAATAATAATTCTATGAGATGTTAATTGGTGTTCCAAGAAAACAAAAATTACTTCTGTTGTCAAATAAGCTTGGCAAATACTAGGCTAAGCACAATTCTTTACTGGAAGAATTCTTAGAAATTTAAATATGCTGGTATTCATGGTGTATCTCCAATGGGGAATAGAATGTGTAGAAGACAGCAAACAGGTAACCAGAGAACACATTTTAAGGGCTTCTCTGGTGGCTCACACAGTAAAAAATCTACCTGCCAATGCAGGAGACATGGGTTCAATCCCTGGGAAGATCCCCTGGAGGAGTGCAACCCACTTCAGTATTCTTGCTTGGAGAATCCCATGGACAGAGGAGCCTGGCGGGCTATAGTCCATGGGGTCACAAAGAGTTGGACATGACTGAACGACTAACACTTTTAAGCATAGTGCCACTAAATATTAGTTTGAGAAATTCTGCTCCAGAGGCAAAGACAGAATAAATGTGATGATATGGGAAAGTGGAGCTCTGTTATCTCAGATTTTGTCTCAAGGGTCCAACATAACAAATAACCCATCTTTATTTAACTATTAGCAAGATCTATTGCCCTTCTTTAGATTGCTACAGACTATTAATTTTGATCTACAAATAAATCAAACAGGACTTATTTCTTAATGAAAGTCTAGCTTAGTCTGAAGAGAAAATATTTGCTATCAGTTCAGTTCAGTCATTCAGTCATGTCCGACTCTTTGTGACCCCATGGACTGCAGCACACCAGGCTTCCCTGTCCATCACCAACTTTCAGAGCTTGCTCAAACTCATGTCCATCGATTTGGTGATGCCATTCAACCATCTCATCCTCTGTCGTCCCCTTCTCCTCCTGCCTTCAATCTTTCCCAGCATCAGGGTCTTTTCTAATGAGTCAGTTCTTCGCATCAGGTGGCCAAAGTATTGGAGTTTCAGCTTAAGCATCAATCCTTCCAATGAATATTCATTACTGATTTTCTTTAGGATTGACTGGTTTGATCTCCTTGCAGTCCAAGGGACTCTCAAGAGTCCTCTCCAACAACACAGTTCAAAAGCATCAATTCTTCGGTGCTCAGCTTTCTTTATAAGTCTGACTCTCACATCCATACATGACTACTAGAAAAAACCATAGCTTTGACTGGGTGTACCTTTGTTGGCAAAGTAATGTCTCTGCTTTTTAATATGCTGTCTAGGTTGGTCAGAGCTTTTCTTTCAAGGAGTAAATGTCTTTTAATTTCATGGCTGCAGTCAACATCTGCAGTGATTTTGGAACCCAAAAAAATAAAGTCTGTCACTGTTTTCATTGTTTCCCCATCTATTTGCCATGAAGTAATGGGACTGGATGTCATGATCTTAGTTTTCTGAATGTTGAGTTTGAAGCCAACTTTTTCACTCTCTTCTTTCACTTTCACTAAGAGGCTCTTTAGCTCTTCTTCACTTTCTGCTGTAAGGGTGTTATCATCTGTGTGTCTGAGGTTATTGATATTTCTCCTGGCAATCTTGATTCCAGTTTATGCTTCATCCAGCCCATTATCTCACAGGATGTACAATGCAGATAAGTTAAATAAGCAGGGTGACAATATATAGCTTTTCCCAATTTGGAACCATTCTGTTTTTCCATGTCCAGTTCTAACTGTTGCTTCCTGACCTGCATACAGATTTCTCAGGAGGCAAGTCAAATGGTCTGTTATTCCCATCTCGTGAAGAAATTTCCACAGTTTGTTGTGATCCACAAAATAAAAGGCTTTGGCGCAGTCAAATAAATAAATAAAGCAGAAGTAGATGTTTTTCTGGAATTCTCTTGCTTTTTTGATGATCTAATGGATGTTGGCAATTTGATCTCTGGTTCCTCTGACTTTTCTAAATCCAGCTTGAACATCTGGAACTTCATGGTTCATGTACTGTTGAAGCCTGGCTTGGAGAATTTTGAGTGTTACTTTGCTAGCATATGAGATGAGTACAGCTGTGTGGTGGTTTGAACATTCTTTGGCATTGCCTTTCTTTGGAATTTTCTTTGGGATGTTTGCTATATGATTGACCATATTTCCTCTCAATCTGATGGGCTTATGCAGTTAATGGTTTTGTTTTTGAAAAGTGGCACTGGTTGCAATAAATGCAGTGTTGCTTTCAAGAAAATCCTGTCATGTGATAGTATTGTTGTATGATACAAGGAGACCTTGAAAATAATTCAAAGTCAACTAGTTTTCTCAGCCTGATTCCATGTCAACTTTTACATCTCTGTGATTATTGACTTGTTAAATCTATTTCCTCACTACCCTCTTTTTGAAATAGTTCTCACCACACAATGTCTGCTTGCCTGACTTTCATATAAATCAATTCAGATTAAATTAGAATCAGACAAAAGGTGGTTTCAGGAATAAAAAAAATAACTCTTCACTGAATTGTGCTACCTGTACTTAAAAAAGCTGATGGACAGAAAGACATAATACTTTAAAAATACACTTTGAAAAGTTAGAGAGAAATATTCACCTTCAGAAATGGCAAAGAAGGCCCTGAATGCCCACTGTGGTCTGAAACTACTTTTGTTATAAGCAACATGACATTAAATTCTCTCAAACTCAGCAGGAAATTACTTGTGACTTTGAACATGAATTTTCAGTATCACACAGGTATGTGTGCATTGTGTGTGTGTGTGTGTGTGTGTAGAGGGATAGAGAAAGAGAAACTTGTTTAGTCGTAATCTAGATTGTACTATAGGAATTTATCAATGGGATAAGTTTTGGCTGGAAGAAACATTATGTTATATTTAAAAATTAATTGCCATGTTTTACAGTCCTGATATGCTGATTTGTCAGGGGTTATTTGAACATTTCTGTTAAACTGAGCTTGTTAATCTTTGGTGGTAAAATTTTATTTTATTTTGTCATTATTTTTTAATCAATATAGTATAAGTGCCTCTTCCTGACCAAGTTTTCATTTAAAAAGTAGTTCTTCAAAGTGGATTTTTTCAAGCTATATTTGATTGTTTTAGGAATTGACTGGAGGAAAAAAAAGCTTAATTGGACTCAGTTAAATAGAAATACAAATGAAGTTACATGTTCAGAATATACTGGCTTTTGAAGACAAGATAAAACTACCTTTTAGGGAAGCTTCAAATAGGATTTATTCAATAAATGAATTATTAAAGTCCTAATAGAATGTGCTTCTCAGATATTTGGCAACCAACTCTTTTCCAGTTCCAGATGACTTTTAATTGATGTTATGCTGTCTGTATGGTCCAGATCACCCCCTCTTTTGCTTAGCAGTCAATGAGGATTGGAAGTGTGTTGTGAGAAATAGCAATAGTGAAGAGGCTAGAATATCAGAAATCTGGGGACAGTGGTATCAATAAAACACAAGTTTCCTGAGAGAACTGAAGTGTGGCTTTATCTTCCTTGACCCCTGCTTCCCAGTTTCCAAAGAAATAAACTGCTATTGATACCAAAATATCGTAGCTCTCTGATTTTTCCACCCCCATTTTCATGCAGGCAATAAGAAAGAAATTGGTTCAGCTAGCTTTCCTGCATTGCAGATGTACTGGTTTTTTCCTTCAGTTTTAAAAAAAATTTTATTGGAGTGTAGTTGATTTACACTGTTGTACTAGTTTCAGGTGTACAATGTAGTGATTCAGTTATATATTAACATATGCATATATTCATTCTTTTTTAGATTCTTTTCTCATATGAGTTATCACAGAATATTGAATAGACTTCCTTGTTGGTTATCTATCTTATATATAGTAGTATGTATATATTCATTCCAAGCTCCTGATTTATACCCCCTTCCCCTGCACTGTGTTTCCCCTTTGGTAACCGTAAGTTTGTTTTCAATACAGATATACTCTTACTGATTATTTGTTTGCTTTAGTTTTAGTAGCATATTCCTTTTATACAATGTATAAATGAAACCTCGTCAGTAGGAAATCAAAATACTCATTGGGCCAAAGAAGATGCTCAGAAAATTTGTAGATAAGAAGGACCATTCCTAACACTAGGGCAGTAGCTCTTAGCACAAATGCATGTGAACCCAGACTTTGAAATAACCAGCTTACAAAACACACATGTAAAGAACAGGTTTCTGTGTCTTGGCTTTCTACACCAAGGATGGAGTCCTGATGTAATTTATTCATCAAGATACATTGCAAAGAATCTTAGTACTTTTAGGAGTTGTTCAGGTTGAGCTGTGAAGAGCAAGACAGTTTAGGAGAACAGGCACAAGGGCTAATTGTCAGGGAAGCCCAGGCTACCTGTGGTTGGTCTCCTGCCCTAGATTCTGTCTCTTTCTTCCTACTGCATTACAACTTTCACTTTAATTTGTCATACTGTCTAAATTAGGGATGTAGGACATATGTTTTGAAAAGGAAGATATTTCTGGGAGAATGATTCATACTTCATGTGAATCTGTTCAATAATATACATTGTTCCTGATTAACTGTCTAAGACTAGCTGCTCTGTTTTATCAGGGTAAAGGGAAGTAGCTGGTTTTGGTTCGGTGTTGGAGAGAGAACATGGGGGTGACAGAATAAGGTAGGGCGTCTAAAAGGAGAAACATTAGGAAATGCCTTAAGAGGACTGGAAGAGATCATTTGTTCTTTCAGCTTATCACCATTTTCCTATCAAATGTCACATGATTCCCTACTTCCTACAATCTGAAACATGATTAACTATATTGTGAGTTAAGTAAGCATCGGTCATCTGGCTGACTAAATTAATAATCATTTGTAGTATTATTAATTCACAGTGATAAATAACTATCACAGTTCCTGAAATGCTGGAAGCCAGCATTTTTCTCCAGCATATTTTCTCCCTATGAGTGCTTATATGTAGTCCAAAGCTGTTTGGTGAGAATGAAATAAAAACAAAGTTTGAAGGAAGCTAAATGATTCTCTAATCCAATTCTTCCTGATAACACTTAAATATGTAAACTCTATTTCCATATTTCTCTCCTGAAAAGAAGTTTGTCCTTGTAAATATGGTTTTTTTGGTGATTCAACAAATAGAGAATTCAAATAGCCAGTTGCTGTTTTTATCAAGTTTTCCTAACTAGTTTTGGGTATAAATGCAATTTTCTTCATTTTCACATTCAGTCGAATGATGAACGTAAACTTCAATTTAGATGCAATTCAACTATGAATGTTCTATTATGTGCCCAGTACTGGCTTAAGTGCTACAAGGGACGTAAATGGATTATATAAGAAAGTCCTAGTCCACCATTGAAATAGTTAATTTTATGTCAACTTGACTAGGCTAAGGGATGCCCAGATAGCTGGAAAATCATTATTTCTGGGTGTGTCTCTGAGGGTGTTTCCAGAAGAAATTAGTATTTGGATTCTTAGACTGAAGTAAAGAAGATTGCCCTCTCCAAAGTGGGTAGGCATCATTTCAATTAGTTATGGAGGAAGAGGGAATTTGCTCTTTGCTTGAGCTGCTGCTGCTGCTGCTGCTGCTAAGTTCATCTATAATCCTGCCCTGTGACATTAGAGCTCCAGTTCTCTGGCCTTTTGACTCCAGTTGAACTATACTTCTGGCTTTCCTGGGTCTTCAGCTTGCAGAGGGCAGATAATATATGTAGGTTCTCTCAGAAGAATCCTTACTGATATAACCAGTTAGTCACAACCCCTACTATCCAAGTTAAATCAGGGTAGCTCCTTAGGCATGATTCTTTATGGCCCTTCTTTGACCATGCCACAAAATTTATGATTTACAGTGCATTTTTGGTAGATTGTGATAGCCCATTGCTACAGAGTGGAAGAATTCATAGACACCAGCTGTGTTGCTGGAGACTAGCAGACAAAAAGGATCAGGTTCTTTTGTTAAAAATAGAACTGTATTTTCCCCCAAAGCACTAGTCAGTTTTTTCCAAAATAATTTTACATTCCACCATTTACCCATTGATTTTAAATATCATATCCTATGCTAAATTCTCAAGTCATTAGCATTTTGAACTCTCTTTTGGGTTTCATTACTGTATCTGTATCTTCATTCATGCTGTAAAAATATTTTAACTACTTGAGCTTTATAATACTTTTGAAAGTATCTGGTAAGGCTAGCCATCACCCTTGTGGGTATCAGCTTGGATATTCTCCTGGATATCTTCATGTGCTTATTTTTTTGGTTAATGCTGAGAATCAGCTTAGCTGGTTCCAAATATATCCTTCAGAATTTTTATTGGGATTATGTTAAAAGTTTAGATTACATGACTGAGCGACTGAACTGACTGACTGACTGACTGATAGATTATTTTAAGGATTTACTTTTCCTATCCCTGAACAAGATATAAGATATGTGTTTAAATTTATTTATGCATTTATTTATTAAACTGTTTTTATGCTTTCAGTAAAATGTTAAATATTTCTTCTTGTACATTTATTATCATTTTTTCTAGATACTTTATCTATATAGCTATCTATATCTATAGCTATGTTTATATGATCTTTTTCATTTCTTCATATATTTGTTACTTCTCTATATTACACTTGACTAAATTACCCAAAGGTTTATATATTTTCTTGTAATAGAACTACCTCTTGTACTGCTTATTACTTCTTCTGTTCTCTAAATCATAAGTTTCAGATTTAATCTTTACTAATTCTTCATTTCTGTTTTTTTGGACCTGTTTTTTCCTTTGCAAGTTTTTTAGTTAGATTCGAAGTAATGCATGTTTTCATTCTTTATATTTATTAAGAAGAGTATTTATAGCAATGAATTATTTGAGTACAGCTGTTGGAATATTCCATACTTTTGATATATTGTTGTTTTCTAAGTCACTGGATTTCTAAATCACTGATAATTAGTTTTCTAAATCATTGGCATAATTATAGTATCTTTTATTATTCTTCTTTGAACAATAAGTTATTTAGAAGTACATTTCTTATTTTCATAATTCAATTTTCTTTAATTTTTGTTTATTTCTACTTTTATTGCATTGAGGTTAGTGAATGTGATCTGTATATGTTGTGCTTTGGGGAAATTATCATAGCCTAATCCATCAGAAGGAAGTTGCTCTGTTATTGTATAAGGCACAATGTTCAGTATCTAATAAATCACTTTATTATTGTTCCTATTTATATTATTTATCCTTGTTTATTTCTTGTGCATTTGACAGATGTGATTTAAAAATCTAACTCTACCATTTACTAGTTGTGGCCTTGAGCAAATTACATAATCCTTTCATGCTTCATCATTCAATTGAGCCCAACTCATAGACTGTTAATGCAGGTTATATGGTTTAGTGTGCTTACAGTGTTTGGCCTACTGCTTACAACACAGTAAGTACTTTCATTTAATAATTATTTATTCATAGTTTGACACAATCTTATTTTGACTTTTAATCCAATGTGAAGATCTTTATTTTATAATAGGTAAATTTAAATCTTTCATTGTTTTAATACTTTGTCTTCTTCCTTCCTTCTTACCATTCTTTCCTTCCTGAAGCTCCTTTTCTCTTTCTATTGTTTTCCATATTTTATCATATACAGCATGTGTTGACATTTCATCTTCAGTTATTTCAAATATCCACAGTATGTTTACCTTTAAGCACTACTCAGATCTTGAGCTTAAGTTTGGGAGTAGAACTAGAGAAGAAGTGTGTTGACTAGATGAACGTGAATCAGAGAGGCTTCAGACACAATTCATCAGTGTTTTAAATCTTGTACCAAGTAAGATTCTCTCAAGGTAGTAAAATGGAGATGTTCCCTGTAAGACAACTATTGAGATTTTTTGTTGTTAAGGACAAAATATAGTACTTTAACTGGGACCATGAATTCTTTGGTACAGCCTGGAACAGACTCTTCTCAGTTGGTCAGTCCATTTCACAAAAGTAGCATTTCAAGTCCCTCCTGAAAGAGGCAATATATTTTGAAGAGGCAATTTTTTTCCTTCAAATTCCTGGGTTTTGGAATACCTTTCCTAAAATTTTGTAGGTTTCCTTTTTTGGAAGATTTGATGTGAACAGATAATCCTATTTTTTAAAGCCATTCTAATAATAATTTCAGATGTTTATATAGCACTTCATAATTTGTCTCATTTGATGCTTATGTTAATATCATGAAATAGGAGGAGGAGCTGTGATTATTCATATTTACTGGTAAAGAAACTGGGACTCAGAGAACTTCAACAGGTTTTTGTAACTAATGAGGGGAAGAATTGGTACTACAATCATTCACTGCTTTTTATGTTACTTTTAGAGGACTGTGATCTTTCATCAGTCAAGCAAGAGCCTCAAGAGATACTTGACATGATTGAAAATGGTTGGAAACACTCCATCCTAGCTGGGGATCATAAGAGTTTGCCTAATTCTTGACTCTATGCTTTTACTTGAAACACTCCCTTATCTTCTTTCCAAATCCAGATTGTTATTTCTTTCTATGCTGGGCTTAAAATTCTCTTCTGCTAAGAAAACTCAAACGTTGTGAGCCTTGGGCTACTCAGATCACTGCATTATTGTTCTTGCTGTTTCACACATTCCTTTTATGTCCATATTTCCATTATGAACCACTCCAGAGCAGGCATTATGTTACGCCTGTTATGTTATGTTATGCCACATCAAGGCCCAAGCATGCTGGAATCTCCTAGCTTTTATAGCATGGCCTGGGGAAAGCCTGACAGACACAGTTTAGGTCATGATCTGCCCATTCATTAGAATGTGATCTTAGATACATAGTCATTTGATCCCATATTGCCTGTATCTCATCTATAATAGAAATAGCCAATATTTATTGAATACTACCTCATGTGAAGAGTTGACTCATTGGAAAAGACTCTGATGCTGGGAGGGATTGAGGGCAGGAGGAGAAGGGGACGACAGAGGATGAGATGGCTGGATGGCATCACTGACTCAATGGACGTGAGTCTGAGTGAACTCCGGGAGTTGGTGATGGACAAGGAGGCCTGGCGTGCTGCGATTCATGGGGTCGCAAAGAGTCGGACACGACTGAGCGACTGAACTGAACTGAACTGAACTGAACTGATGGGGCCAGATGCTTTACATATATTGTCTTTAATCCTTACAATAAACCTTCATGGTAAGTATTAGTTTTCCTCTTATTTACAAATGAAGAAATTGGGATTCAAAAAGTTAAGTGGTTTATCCAAGATCACACTGCGAATGGTAGAGCCTATATTTGAATCCGGCTCTTTCCGAATAGAAATCCCACACTTTTCCCAAAATATCCAATGGTGTTATAATAACAATGACTTCTCAGTGTTATATTTAGGAATAGAAAATATTAGGCTTACAAATGGCCCAGCACGGTGCCATGTTTATTTCTTCTTTCCTCCCATTCCTTACCAGTATGCCCTCTATGACAACTCACAGTTTTAGGAGCCTCTGTTTAAGGTACAGTGTGGTGAACAAAAGCTGTTGCTGCTAAATTCTCTTTCTTTTTTTTTTTTTTAACTTCAATAGAGTTTTCAGCAATAGCATATCATCTGACGATTACAGATAGGAAGTTAGTTCCCTACCGAATTAAGAATTTTTTTGGCATGAATTGCCGTAGTTCATTGATTTTGAAATGTATATTTTTCACATCTGAGAAGCTCTAACATCAAGATGGACCTTACAATTGATGGTATCTTACAATTACTATTGACAGTTTCCTTTCTTTCTTAGTGCCAGAGAATCAATGTTTTCTTAGATTCAGTAAAATAGGATAGGTACACATTATATGTATGTGGCATGTTTTGTGGAATCTAACCTCCTTTTAGAAGCTATCACACAATTATACAGAGAGAATTATGTGTGAAATCAGTTTATTGATGAGGAAAGTGAGCCCTCAAAAGGGGGCTGTGATTTTTCTAAGTTTATAGAACTTCTAGGGGCAGAGCCAAAACTAGAATATAACTTTTCTAATTTCTGTTACTTTCCCTCCTTGTATGACCTATGGAGAAATTTCATCTTAATTCTGTTGTGCTCTTTCTCTTTCTGAACACTGGGGAAATATGCTAATTCGTATTGATTCTGTAGGTACAAGTCCTATATTTACTCTGAATGACAAATGGAGGGTGGCTTTCAGTACTTTGAGTGGATGTGTTCTCTATCTGGTTCTCAGGGAGGTGTCTCTACCTCTTCCTCAGAGCATTGGAGAATTTAACTCTTTCTTGTCCCTATTTATTGATACTTTTTCATTTGCTTCTTTCTATCTCATGTTTGAATTAATTAATTTTTCACCTATTGTATTATTTCTGCCAATAAAATAGTGCCTTTCTAGTCCATCTCAAATGGACATTGAAAAAGTTTCTTCATAAAGTACAAATGGTATATATAATTAGCATAAAAACAGGTAGGAAGTCATCACTGACACTTTCATTTTTGATGTTTCTACTCTTCAACCTCCTTAGCACCTATTCAAAATTCCGTGAACCTAGAAGCTGTTAAGTAAACTCTTGCTGACAAGCAACTGGATTAGTGGTGGGTGGATAGCTACATTTCTTCTTCCTTAGTAAGTCAACAGCAGAAAGCAGTACCTAGCTTAGTACCTGGCATATGTGAAGTGAAGTGAAGTGAAGTCGCTCAGTCGTGTCTGACTCTTTGCGACCCTGTGGACTATAGCCCACCAAGCTCCTCTGTCCATGGGATTCTCCAGGCAAGAGTACTGGAGTGGGTTGCCATTTCCTTCTCCAGGGGATCTTCCCGACTCAGGGATTGAACCCAGGTCTCCCACATTGTGGGCAGACGCTTTAGCCTCTGAGCCACCAGGGAAGCCCCTTGGCATATCCTAGGCACTCAGTAAATGATAGTTCTTATCTCTCATTTTCTAAACCACTGTATCCATATCATAGTTTATAGCTGTAGAGTCAGGCCCAGATATTGGCTCCTACTTTATTGGGGCCTATATAAGGAGTTCTTGGTCAGATAATTTATGTATACATCATATTTATGACTTACCAACTTATATAATACTAAAATGGGAAGAAAATATGAGTAATCAGCTGAACCAATGTCCTCACTGTACAAGTGAGGGTCCATGTTGTGAGTGCTTATATCCTGATATAATTAGCCTATTTGTCTTGTTGACACTGACTCAGCAATTAGAAGACCACTCTCCACCACCACTCCCAAATCATCTGAAATTACAAATGTTTCTAAACTTTCTAACTTCTAAGACATGGCTTATCTGTTTTCCAAACATTGACTGAATATCTGTGCCAATGTGATATCAGTTCAGTTCAGTCACTCAGTCGTGTCCAACTCCTTGCGATCCCATGAATCGCAGCACACCAGGCCTCCCTGTCCATCACCAACTCCCGGAGTTCACTCAGACTCACGTCCATCGAGTCAGTGATGCCATCCAGCCATCTCATCTTCTGTTGTCCCCTTCTCCTCCTGCCCCCAATCTCTCCCAGCATCAGAGTCTTTTCCTTTTTTTTTTCTTTTAATTTATTTTTTATTTTACTTTACAATTCTGTATTGGTTTTGCCATACATTGACATGAATCCACTTTGAATCTAGCGATCAGAGTCTTTTCCAATGAGTCAACTGTTCTCATGAGGTGGCCAAAGTACTGGAGTTTCAGCTTTAGCATCATTCCTTCCAAAGAAATCCCAGGGCTGATCTCCTTCAGAATGGACTGGTCAGATCTCCTTGCAGTCGAAGGGACTCTCAAGAGTCTTCTCCAACACGACAGTTCAAAAGCATCAATTCTTTGGCACTCGTCTTTCTTCACAGTCCAACTCTCACATCCATACATGACTACTGGAAAAACCATAGCCTTGACTAGACGGACTTTAGTCGGCAAAGTAATGTCTCTGCTTTTCAATATGCTGCTAGGTTGGTCATAACTTTTCTTCTAAGGAGTAAGCATCTTTTAATTTCATGGCTGCAATCACCATCTGCAGTGATTTTGGAGCCCCCAAAAATAAAGTCTGACACTATTTCCACTGTTTCCCCATCTATTTCCCATGAAGTGATGGGACTGGATGCCATGATCTTCGTTTTCTGAATGTTGAGCTTTAAGCCAACTTTTTCGCTCTCCTCTTTCACTTTCATCAAGAGGCTTCTTAATTCCTCTTCACTTTCTGCCATAAGGGTGGTGTCATCTGCATATCTGAGGTTATTGATATTTCTCCCGGCAATCTTGATTCCAGCTTGTGTTTCTTCCAGTCCAGCGTTTCTCATGATGTACTCTGCATAGAAGTTAAATAAGCAGGGTGACAAGATACAGCCTTGATGCACTCCTTTTCCTGTTTGGAACCAGTCTGTTGTTCCATGTCCAGTTCTAACTGTTGCTTCCTGACCTGCATACATGTTTCTCAAGAGGCAGGTTAGGTGGTCTGGTATTCCCATCTCTTTCAGAATTTTCCACAGTTGATTGTGATCCACATAGTCAAAGGCTTTGGCATAGTCAATAAAGCAGAAATAGATGTTTCTCTGGAACTCTCTTGCTTTTTCCATGATCCAGCGGATGTTGCCAATTTGATCTCTGGTTCCTCTGCCTTTTCTAAAACCAGCTTGAACATCTGGAAGTTCATGGTTCACGTACTTCTGAAGCCTGGCTTGGAGAATATTGAGCCTTACTTTACTAGCCTGTGAGATGAGTGCAATTGTGCGGTAGTTTGAGCATTCTTTGGCATTGCCTTTCTTTGGGATTGGAATGAAAACTGACCTTTTCCAGTCCTGTGGCCACTGCTGAGTTTTCCAAATTTGCTGGCATATTGAGTGAAGCACTTTCACAGCATCATCTTTCAGGATTTGAAATAGCTCCACTGGAATTCCATCACCTCCACTAGCTTTGTTCATAGTGATGCTTTTTAAGGCCCACTTGACTTCACATTCCAGGATGTCTGGCTCTAGATGAGTGATCACACCATTGTGATTATCTGGGTCATGA
>NW_024070207.1:22109921-22151946 GCF_014754425.2 Oryx dammah
AGACTGGCATTTCGATTCTTACATGTTATTATACATGTTTCAATGCCATTCTCTCAAATCATCACACCCTCTCCCTCTCCCTCTGAGTCCAAAAGTCCGCTATACACATCTGTGTCTTTTTTGCTGTCCTGCATACAGGGTCATCATTGCCATCTTCCTAAATTCCATATATATGTGTTAGTATACTGTATTGGTGTTTTTCTTTCTGGCTCACTTCACTCTGTATAATTGGCTCCAGTTTCATCCATCTCTAATATGTAAATACTGATAGGTATAACCCACATAAACTGAAACACTTTTTGGAGTACTCAATTTTTAAGAGTATAAGGAGGTTCTGTGACTAAAATATTGAGAGCTGCTGGTCTGCAAATTAGATTACAAAGTTATAGTTACGATGTGAATTCCTCTCTACTAGGGATCAGCAAGCTACTGCCCACAGGTCAACCTGCAGATACTCTTCTGTTCTTATAAATAAAGTTTTATTAGAACACATCTACACCCATTTGTTATGAATTGTCTATGACTGTTTCAGTGCTACAGTGGCAGAGTTAAGTTATTGAGACAGATACTATATGACCCACAAAGCTTAAAATATTTACTTTCTGGCTCTTTTTAGAAAAAGTTCACTGATTCTGCTCTATAGTATGGAATGTCTATGTACAAATTTTTAAAAGTGAAAAGTACTTCTCTTATTTGATTGATTTCAGTAGTCTCTTTACTTATACAGATCCAATCAATCTTGATGATCAATGAGGAGGCAAATGATGTTTCTGTATTCCACAAAATCATCCAATAAATATTTACTGATAATCTACTGTGTTCCAGATACTGTGCTAAGTAATGGGGATATAATGCTGAACAAAACAGCCATTGGTATTATTTTCATGGAGATTATATCGTGTTTGCTCAGGCTCATTTATGCTTTGTTTATTAAGGCTAGATCATGCCTAATTAGGGGCTTCCCTTGTGGCTCAGCTGGTAAAGAATCTGCCCCCAGTGCAGGAAACCTGGGTTCAATCCCTGGGTTGGAAAGATTTCCTGGAAAAGAGAAAGGCTACCTACTCCAGTATTCTGGCCTGGAGAATTCCATAGACTATATAGTCCATGGGGTCGCAAAGAGTCAGACACAGCTGAGTGACTTTCACTTCACTTTACTTCACATGCCTAATTAGAATATACCATGGCTTAATGAACCTTTGTCTCAAATAGAGACATTGACAATTGTCAGAAGTATGCAGATATTCTGATTGATTGTGGTCCTTCAAATAGAGTCTTAGTTCAGTTCAGTTCAGTCGCTCAGTTGTGTCCAACTCTTTGCGACCCCATGAATTGCAGCACACCAGGCCTCCCTGTCCATCACCAACTCCCAGAGCTTGCTCAAACTCATGTCCATCGAGTCACTGATGACATCCAACCATTTCATCCTCTGTTGTCCCCTTCTCCTCCTGCCTTCAATCTTCCCCAGCATCAGGGTGTTTTCCAATGAGTCAGTTCTTCACATCAGGTGGCCAAAGTATTGGAGCTTCAGCATCAATCCTTCCAATGAACACCCAGGACTGATCTCCTTTAGGATGGACTGGTTGGATCTCCTTGCAGTCCAAGGGACTCTCAAGAGTCTTCTCCTACACTACAGTTCAAAAGCATCAATTCTTTGGTGTTGAGCTTTCTTTATAGTCCAACTCTCACATTCATACATGACTAATGGAAAAACTATAGCTTTGAATAGACCGACCTTTGTCAGCAAAGTAATGTCTCAGCTTTTTAATATGCTGTTTAGGTTGGTCATAGCTTTTCTTCCAAGAAGTAAGCGTCTTTTAATTTCATGGCTGCAGTCACCATCTGCAGTGATTTTGGAGCTCCCCAAAATAAAGTCTGTCACTGTTTCCACTATTTCCCCATCTATTTCCCATGAAAGGATGGGACCAGATGCCATGATCTTAGTTTTCTGAATGTTGAGTTTTAAGCCACCTTTTTCATTCTCTTCTTTCACTTTCATCAAGAGGCTCTTTAGTTCTTCTTTGCTTTCTGCCATAAAGGTGGTGTCATCTACACATCTGAGGTTATTGACATTTCTCCCAGCAATCTATTTATTAGTACAACAATCTTTTTTTGACTACACTGCATGGCATGCAGGATGTTAGTTCCCTAACAGGGGATCATACCTGTGCTCCCTGTAGGGTAAAGGAGAAGGTGGAGTTTGGAAAAATAGACCGGCACTTTAAAGGTGATCTACCTTTAATGAGGCAAGCAGTCAGATTAGTGAGTGCTACACTAACCCAAGAAAAGAGTAAGTATATATAGGCATATATGTGGAAATCTACTGTCTTAAGGGGGCCTGTTCTTCTCCAAGGTTGTTCGGGTTAGTTATCTCTTAAATGGCTGGGGCAAGAAATTCTGGATATCAGCCAGATGCTGGGACCAGCTGGGAGCTGGGCATAATCAACCTTAAAGTCCATTTTTTTCTTCAAGTCCATTTTTTTTTCAGGTGAGGAAGTTCTTTGTTTTTCATAGAATCATGAGGAGAACCTAGAGGGGAGTTTTAACTCCAGGCTATTTTGAGCTGTGTAACTTTCCTTCATTCCAGTCCCTAAGGAATATATATAAAAAGAGAAAGAGAGGTGAGCGTTGTTAATATTCAGGGCTTTTTCATACTGATAAATGATGGTTCAGGGGTTTGTGGTCTGGGAGGAAGGAAGTCTAAGGCCCATAGTATTTATTTTCTATTCTAGCCATCAGGGTCTCAAGCAAAAGAACAGTCTTGACTTGGTCTTGGGAAATGGCTTGGATTTGGTCTTGGATGAATCCCTGCAGTCCAGTAGAGGATGGATGTGGGGAGGGCTGAATCCACAGATAGACATATCCAGCAGTCTTTAGCCAATTGTCCGTTAGAAGCATTTAGAAGGGTATGGGTTAAATTAAGGATCCAGAATAGATAGTTGAGGTTAGGATTTTGAAGGAGTTCGTGAGTCAGAGGAAGAAGGGAGGATAAGAAGATGTTAAACATTTGGGGAAGTGAGTATAAGATAGACTACTATGGAAAATAATTGGATTTTGAAGGGGTAAAAGTTATAAAAGTTTCCCTGTAGCCACAGGGTGGAAATGTAATCTTCAACGTGTTCAAATGTGGATCTTTGAGGACTCGAGACCCAGATTTCTGCCAGAAGTTGTTCCAGGAATAGTTGCAGCTGTGAAACCAATAGGCTCATCCATTGCCAGCTGGGGCCAGTGGAAGCCATGAGAACTTTAGAGTTGTAGGGCCTGTGTGAGAAACTTGATAAGTATTAGTCTGGCAAGCATTTTCATCATTGAGCTGCATAACCTTTTTTAACTGAGTGATGTGTACTCAAGGGGTGATTTCTTTTAATTTTGCAGTGGTAGGGGTCAGCAGAATTACCGTGTAGGGACCTTGCCATTTTGGGGTTAGATCTGAGTGGAACTGAGTTATCATATAAACTTTGCCTTCTATTTTAAGGGATGGGTATGAAAGATTGGGATGTGGTCGAGGAAGTAAGTCATCCATATGCTGCCAAAAGGCATCTTGTATCTGGACAAGTAAAGGAAAAGGAAGGTGAGATGGCTGTTTGGGACCATCCTGGGAGTGGGGGAGACCCAAAGGTATTATTGGCCTCCAATACATGGCCTCGAATGGACTGATATTTAAGGGGTTTGTTGGTAAGGCCCAGACCTTTAAGAGGGCTAAAGGGAAGAGTTTAATCCACTCTTGATGAAGTTCGATCATTAATTTGTCAGAGTTTCTTTTAGGACTCAGTTGGCTCTCTCAACCTTATCAGAAGACCGGGGATGATAAGGAATGTGAAACCTCCAAGGAACTTGAAAGGCTCGTGCAATATTTTGGGTGATTTGGGATGTGAACTCGGGCCCATTGTCAGACTGAAGGGAGGAAGACATTCCAAACCTGGAGAGGATTTCAGTAAGAATAAGGCGAGCCACCGTAGGGGCTCATTTGTTAGTAGTCAGGAAAGCTTCAATCCATCCAGAAAATGTATCTACAAAGACTAGGATAAATTTAACCCTTTTCACGGGTGGCATGTGGGTGAAATCTACCTGCTAGTCTTGTGTGGGAAGATGTCCACAAATTTGGTGGGTGGGGAAAGGAGGGGGGCGAATGTTAGAATTAGGATTTGTCTGATGACAATTGGTACAAGTTTGGGTCAGATTATTTATATAAGTCACATCATCCTTAGTCAGTTCAATAAAATTATGAAAGAAAGCCTTAAGTACTTTTGTAGAGGGGTGGAAAAGGGAATGTAAATATGAAAGTAATGTGCAAATGTTAGGCTTGTCAAGTTGGGCTATAGTAAAGACAGGACTAACAGAGGTGGCCTGCCACTTTGCTTCATGACCTGCTATATTGTTATAAAAGGAGATAGGACTATGTCACTGATGTCCCCAGCAATGTATTACAGCAACTTGTTCTGGGAGCTGAGCCGCATGGAGGAGTTCAGAAATAAAAGAAGCACTGAGAATAGTTATGCCCTTCTGAGTCAGGAATCCCCCTCTCCCTCCAGATTATAACGTTAGAATGTAATATGTTATAGACCTATTTGGAGTCAGTGTAAATGTTTATCTTTTGGTCTTTGACTAGGGTCAAAGCTTATGTAAGAGCTATCAGTTCAGTCTGTTGTGAGGATGTGTGAACTGAGAGTGCGGCTGACTTGATAAGGTGAGGGGGGATAACGTTGTTGAGCTGTCCCTGGACTATAGCATATCCAGCCCCAAATAGGGCTTGTTTTTGGGCACTGCCATCTATGAACCAGGATGGGACTTTGGGGTCAGTAAGGGGCTGATCTGGTTATATGTTCAAAGGGATTAAGTGTCATATCTAAGGTCTGAACACAGTCATGAGATAGGTGTTCTTCTTCTGGATCTGGTGTAGGGAGTAAGCTAGCAGGTTTAAGACATTTACAAGGCATAAAAGAAAGGCATGGGTCTAGGAGGTGTGCGTGGAGGTTCTGTAGTCGAGCAGGAGGCAGAGAAAGGAAAGCCAGATGAGAGAGTAAATCTTTGAAGGAATGAGGTGAGCATACATTTAGAGGAGCATTTCGGGTTAGTTTTTGGGCTTCAGGTGTTAAGAGGGTAGTTGCAGCTAAGGCCTGGAGACAAGGTGGCCATCTGAGCATGATGAGATCCAGTTGCTTAGATAAGTAAGCTAGAGGCCCCCATATGTCCCCTCCTTTTTTTGGCACAGAACCCCTAAAGCATGCCCTTGTCCAGAATGTACATAAAGGTAAAAAGGCTTGGTGTAATCAGGTAAGTAAAGAGAAGGGACCTGTAGTAAATGTTTGATAAGAGTCTGAATTGGGGTGTGGAGAGAGGTAGGGGCCAATAATGGTTCATCTAAGTTTCCACGAGTAGCTTGGTAGAGAGGTTTTGCATGGAGGGCAAAATTTGGAACCCATATTCAGAAGAAGTTTAATAGATCTAATAGAGAAAGAAGATCCCTCTTGGTCTGGGGCCTGGGAGTCTGTGTCAAGGCTCAAAGTCTCTGAGCTGGAATTATTTTGGATTTGGGAGTGAGAAGCAATCCCATGTAATTGACAGTGGTGGAAGCATTTTGTGCTTTGGAGAGTGAGACTCTGTAACCCCAGTTGCCTAGGGCATTTAATACTATCGCAGTGTGGACTAGGCAGTTGTGGTGAGAGGAACTACATAACAATAAATCGTCTACATATTTGAGTAAGATAATAGAGCCTAGGTCTGAAGTTTGTAGGTCCCTTTGAAGGGCTTGACCAAAAAAATGGGGGCTATCTCTAAACCCTTGTGGTAAAATGGTCCAAGTTAATTGTTGAGATTGATATATGTGTGGATCTGTCCAGGTGAAGGCAAATAGGGGCTGTCAAGAGTGGTGTAGAGGTATAGTAAAGAAAGCATCTTTGAGGTCCAATACCGTGAAGTAGAGTCTGTCAGGAGGAATATGAGAGAGAAGGGTGGTAGGGATTAGTGACCATGGGGTATATGAGTATTATGGCCTCATTGATCTTGTGAAGATCTTGAACTAGACTCCAGGAGTGGGGTCCCTTTTGACTGCCAGTGTAGGAGTATTATGAGGAGAACAGATAGGCCACAAGAGGCTGACTTTGAGCAGTTGGGAGACTATTGGTTTAAGTCCTTATTGGGATTCTGTGGTCAGGGTATATTGAGTTTGGGTTATGACCTGAGAGGGATTTTTAAGAAAGACCTGTACGGGGGAATAGTGTTGGGCTACCAACAGGGCTTTTGTGTCCCAGACTTAAGGATCTATTGGGGGAAGGTCAGGGGGCAGGTTTTGGGAGTGAGGGCTGGCCAAGGGTTTGGGTGCCATTTGGATGCAAAGAATTGATATGGGATCTAAGAATGGGAGGTTTATAGAAGTTTGTAGCTTAGCCAGAAGATCATGTCCCATCAACGCGATTGGGCATTGAGGAACTATTATAAAAGAATGTGTTAGTGTTGCCTTACCAAAGGAACAAAAGAGAGGAGAAGTTATTTTGGGATAAAAAGGGATGCCTGAGACCCCCTTCAATGGCCACTTCTGAAGGTTGGAGAGGGCCCTTAAAAGAGGTTAAAAGTGAAAAGGCTGCTCCAATGTCTATTAGGAATGAGACTTTGTGTCTGGCCACCATGCCAATTACCCGAACCTCTGAGTCCATCTGTATGGGGTGGACTTGGGATCTGGAGTTTGGGCTCCATCACTGGAATAACTCAGGCACAACTGGATCATCTCTCACCTCATCTAAGGAACCATGGTCTGGGGTGCCAGGGCCCCCCGAGTATGGTTCCTGGCCCATTGTTGTTGGGCCTGGAGTGGACCGTGAGATTTGGTGGGTAGTGTCTGAGGATAATCTATTTTCCAGTGGCCCCATTGTTTGCAAGTGGGGCAGGGTTTGGTGGATGGCTGGGAGTTTGGGCAAGACTTATTAGCCCAGTGTTCCGTTTGGTTACATCTGAAGCAGGGGCCTGGAGGGTTAGGTCCCATATGGGTGGGCCAAGGTTGATGGGCCAAAGGAGTTGAATTTCTTTCTTGGATAGCTGCAGTGAATGAAGCATATTTGTAGTTTGTTTTCTTTTCTTTTTCTGCTTCTTCCTCCCTATTGTTGAAAACTTTAAATGCTATTTCTAGGAGATCTTGCTGAGGGGTTTTGGGGCCCTTTTCTAACTGGCATAGTTTTTGGTGAATATCAGAGGCTGACTGGCTTATGAACTGGATGTGTAGGTACAGAAGTCCGGCGGCAGGGGTGGAAATATCTAGATTAGTGTATTTTTGAACTGCCTCAGTAAGCTATGAAAGAAAAAGGACAGGATTTTCATCTTTTTCTTGTCACTTCCCTAATGCTATCGTAGTTAACATGAATGTGAGAGCTTTTTAGCATTCCTTCTAATAAACAGGTAATCATAGGATGCAGGTACTGGATGCTGGCATCATCTGCTTGATATGTTCACCGTGGCTCAGTTAAAGGGACTGCATAATCAGCCACTGGATTAGTCCTATTTTGGTTTTGGAGCTGATCAGCATGAGTCTAGGCTGCCTGCCATATCCGTTCCTTTCCATCAGGGGTTAAAGTGGCATTTAGGATGTAATAAAGATCATTTCAAGTTAAATGATATGCTTGTGTAAGGCAGAGGAATTCTTTTCTATATCTAGTAGGATTTTCTGAAAAAGATCCCAGTTTTTTTTCAATTTGGCTCATATCAGAAATTGAGAAAGGCACATGAATCCGTGTAGGGCCCCCTGGTCCCACTAACTCTCTGAGAGGAAATATGTGTTTGCTTCAGGTCCTGGCCGATGGAGGTGGGATGGAAATCTCTTTTGGGGTTTTGGAGTCATCGCTTCCTGTTTTGGAGGAGGAAGGGCTAGAGAATGAGGTCTCATCTCTGGAAGCTTTCTCTCCAGGGCGGTAGGGAGGAGGCACATCTGCTGGGTCAAAATTGGGGGCTGAGGGTTTAGGGGGCCTTTTAGGGACTTTAGATTTGGATTATTTTGTAATGGAGGGGGAGAGAGAGCAGAGGAGGATTTGATAGGTAGAACAGTCCTTGCAGAGAGAAGGACAGCTTCTAAGGTCCTAGAAGGCTTGAATATAGGGGACCTCCGACCATTTGCCATTCCATTTGAGGAAGTTTGTGAGATCTGATAAAATATTGAAATTGAAAGTCCTGAACTCAGGCCAGCGGTTTTGGTTATCCAGTTTGTATTGAGGCCAAATTTGAGTGCACAGCAACTCGAATTTATGAACCGTGAGATCAGTCAAGAGTAGAGGTTTGAGGTTTCATTTTATGGAGGCGAAGGGAGAGTCCTGTGGGACAGATTGGCTTGACCCCATAGCAAATGGCAAGCGACTGTCTGGTCGAGAGCAAAGATAATCTTTTGACCTAATCTTTTGACCAGGCAAAGATAGAAACTCTGAAGGAGGGAGGGGTGTCCTGCAATTACCTCCCCAGAGGCCTTTTGGCCAGAGGGTTCCCCGGGAACCCAGAAAGGACGATAGTCTATGGCACCCTACAGTACTGTCCGAGCTTACCTGGGCTACTGGGTCAGGTACGAATTCGTGGTGGATGGAGGGAGGTCAAATGGCAAAAGACCTCTGTCCTGGAGTTGGTCGATCTCACAGAAAAGAAAGTGTAGAGAAAAGAGGGAGAGAGAGAGAGAGACCAATATTCCTCAGGTTACATGGGAAACCAATAAAGCCCTTACATAGGACTTGTACCACTCACAAAGGCACAGAGCGTCCTCTCAAGGAAGTCTTCAAAGCCCAGGCAAGAAAGTGAGCTCGGCAGGCTTCCATGCTCCAAAGAGCTGGCCATGGAGAATGAGAAGGAACATCAACCTCCTGGGTTTTGACACCAAAATATGTAGGATAAGGGAGTTAGAGAAGGCGAGGTTCAGAAAAAGAACAAGACCGGTACTTTACAGGAACAGATCACCTTTAATGAGGCAAGAAAGGGGCAGCAGTCAGATTAGTGAGTGCTACACTAACTCAAGAAAAGAATAAGTATATATAGACATAGCAAAGAAGGCAATAGCACCCCACTCCAGTACTCTTGCCTGGAAAATCCCATGGATGGAGGAGCCTGGTAGGCTGCAGTCTATGGGGTCACTAAGAGTCGGACACGACTGAGCGACTTCACTTTCCCTTTTCACTTTCATGCATTGGAGAAGGAAATGGAAACCCACTCCAGTATTCTTGCCTGGAGAATCCCAGGGATGGGGAGCCTGGTGGGCTGCCCTCTATGGGGTCGCACAGAGTCGGACACGACTGAAGCAACTTAGAAGCAGCAGCAGCATATAGGCATATATGTGAAAATCTACTGTCTTAAGGGGGCCTGTTCTTCTCCAAGGTTGTTTGGGTTAGTTATCTCTTAAACAGCTGGGGCAAGAAATTCTAGAGATCGGCCAGAGGCTGGGACCGGCTGAGAGCTGAGCGTAATCAACCTTAATGTCCATTTTTTCTTCGGGTGAGAGATTTCTTTGTTTTGCATAGAATGGTGAGGAGGGACTGGAGGGGAGTTTTAACTCCAGGCTGTTTTGAGCCATGTAACTTTCCTTCACACCCTGCAGTGGAAGTGCAGAGTCTTAACCACTGGACCACCAGGGAAGTCCTATAGTTCAACAAAATTTTATTAATAAACTTCTATGTACTTGATGCTGTGCTGGTATATGAGTCCCATCCTCTTATGCTTACCAAGTCATTAGGGCAAATCATGCCATGTTTTACAAAAGGAGAAGGGATTATTATTATTATTTTGGGATTTTATTGTTTCTGAATTTTAGTTCTTCATTGAACTGTGTAGATGGCCATGGAAAAAAGGATTGGTAATTCTCTTTTTCAATGCCCAGAGTAGGATGACAATGACTTTATTTCATATCTTTTCCTTGAATTTCAAAGATGGACTTCAGTTACAGGAAAGAAAAAAAATCATATACCCAGAGTGGTTTAGAGTGAGAAGAAATTTAACTTATTCAAATCTGAAGATGCTGAGAGTTTATGTAGTTTGCCTAAGATAATATACCTAGTTTGTGGGGCCTGGGAACTAGAATCCCAGACATGAGCTCTTTCCATTGAACCACAAAGCCTTGTTTGCTTTCCTTTCCTAAGTGTTTACTATGAAAGAGACACAAATATTACATGTAATCTGCTGCCTTGTCAGGGCAAAAACATGAAATTAAAATCTATCCATGATGAGATCACGTCTCTGAGTGGTTCAGAATAATTATTTGGTATAGTCATTCGTATGGGAAGTAGATTCCCAAAGCAGTGACAAGGAGAGGCAAAATAAGCATTGTTTCATGGGTTAGGATAATTGAGGGAAGGCAGGTGAGGCAAGAGTCAAATTACTGAAAAAGACAGGAGCACATGACCAGTAAACTAACTAGCAGTAATACTGTCGTTTTGTGTTTGTAACTAGAGAACCAGTTCTAATTGGGACTCCAGGAAGTATTTTAACATCTCTAAGCTTCCTGTTTCCTTTATGTAAAAATGAAGCTAAATAAATATACTTATCCCATAGGACTGATAAATCCAAAACACTTATGCAGTTCCTAGCATAGAGTAAGCATTCAGTTAAAGGTGAGTATTATCACTAGTGTGGATTAATTTTGTTGTGATCTTTTTTAATGATCCAAACTTAATTGGGTTTACACATAAAAATATCTGAGCAGTCAGGTAATTTTGGTATTTATACTGTCTGCATTGTCTTTTTCAAATGACAAAGAACTTTGCATCTCCTTCAAGGTACAATGAAATTGGATTCAACAATGTGGTCTTGCTGACAAATAAATGTAAAATCATAAATTGGCCTTTTGGCTTTTATGTGAAAAAAGTAACTATAAATGAATTTATAAGTAAGTAGCATGTCATCTCTCTGCTTCTTATTGGAAAAACGTATTGTCACAATCTTTTTCTTTTTGCCTTGTACTGTGAGCATTTTCATTTGTGCTACTGGTCACAGAAATAAAATCTGGTTATGAGTTAGAGAGGAGAATGTTTGAGCAGGCTTTTAGAGACTAGAATTTCTTGCTCATCTCATAGAGTTCAAAATTTGCATATAAGAATTGCTCTGCTAAGGAATCATTCACTCACCCCAACAAAATCAAATGAAGAGGCTTCTAAAAACACATTTACGATGACCCTTGACAGACAATTGGATAACTAGGGGGAAAAAAAATCTAACTTTCTCTGGTTTCAGGCCCACTGATGTTCTAACAAACCTTTATTGAGTACATACGAAATGTAAGCACTGCACTAGGCAGTGGGGAATAATACTCAGCCTGTGTCCTTAAAGCAATCTAGTAATTTATTCATTAAAAAATATCGTAGCTGTGTTGATCACCTCCCATGTGCTACATTCAGGATATATCGTAGTGAACAACATGGATCTGGTTCAGTCCCCAAAGAGGTTATAGTCTAATGGGAAACACAGATTTAGTGAAATAAGTGTATAATTATAAACAGTGAGGAAAGAGTGCTTTGGTGTCCTGAGAGCCCATAGGAGGGGAACCCTACCTAATTTGGGAAGGCTTCCCTGAGGAGGAGACTTTTGACTTAAGATCTGAAGGACAGGTAAGTGTTAACTAGATAAAAGAAAGAAAAGTAATCATCCCATAAACCAGGCACAATGTGTACAAAGACTGTGTAGCAAAATGAATTACGAGAGATCTGAGAAGCTAAAGGGTCAATGTGGCTGGAATGCAGAGAACACACCATGAAATTAGGTGAGAGAGCTAGACACAAGTGGGGTCAAATAGGCTCTTATAGGCCATAGAAGAGAATTTGAAGTTAGTTTTTCAGGCTTCCCTGGTAGGGAGATACGGGTTCAATCCCAGGGTTGGAAAGATCTCCTGGAGAAGGAAATGGCAACCCACTCCAGGACTCTTGACTGGAAAATCCCATGGACTGAGGAGCCTGGTAGGCTACAGTCCATGGGGTCTCAAAGAGTCAGACACGACTGAGCAACTTCACTTCACTTTTCGAATGAAGAGGTAAGTCATTTTTAAGAATTGCGAACAACAAACCTACATAATCTGATTTTTAAATCATCTTTTTGGATCACAAACAGAGGGTGATTTGTTTGTGGGTAAATGTGCCAAGGGACTTTTCTGGTGGCTCAGATGGTAAAGTGTCTGCCTACAATGCGGGAGAGTGCACTGGTCACCACAGCCCCCTGCGCTTAGTGCACCGGTCACGGTAGTCCTCCTCTGAGGTCAGAGGCGGCGGCCAGGAGGAGCCAGCCCACGTCCCAGGCCAGAGGTGGTGGCCGGGAGGAGCAATCCAATGTCCAAGGAGCTGTGGCTGCACGGGCGCAGGAGGGCCTAGAGGAGCTATCCCACGTTGAAGGTCCGGAAGGGCGGTGGTGTGGAGGTACCCCTCATCCAAGGTAAGGAGCAGTGGCTGCACTTTGCTGGAGCAGCCGTGAAGAGATACCCCACGCCCAAGGTAAGAGAAACCCAAGTAAGATGGTAGGTGTTGCAAGAGGGCATCAGAGGGCAGACACACTGAAACCATACTCACAGAAAACTAGGCAATCTAATCACACTAGGACCACAGCCTTGTCTAACTCAATGAAACTAAGCCATGCCCACAGGGCAACCCAAGATGGGCGAGTCATGGTGGAGAGGTCTGACAGAATGTGGTCCACTGTAAAAGGGAATGGCAAGCCACTTCAGTATTCTTGCCTGGAGAACCCCATGAACAGTATGAAAAGGCAAAATGATGGGATACTGAAAGAGGAACTCCCCAGGTCAGTAGGTACCCAATATGCTACTGGAGATCAGTGGAGAAATAACTCTAGAAAGAATGAAGGGATGGAGCCAAAGCAAAAACAATACCCAGCTGTAGATGTGACTGGTGATAGAAGCAAGGTCCGATGCTGTAAAAAGCAATATTGCATAGGAACCTGGAATGTCAGGTCCATGAATCAAGGCAGATTGGAAGTGGTCAAACAAGAGATGGCAAGGGTGAACGTCAACATTCTAGGAATCAGCAAACTAAAATGGACTGGAATGGGTGAATTTAACTCAGATGACCATTATATCTACTAGTGTGGGCAGGAATTGCTTAGAAGAAATGGAGTAGCCATCATAGTCAACAAAAGAGTCTGAAATACAGTACTTGGATAGAATCTCAAAAATGACAGAATGATCTCTGTTCGTCTCCAAGGCAAACGATTCAATATCACAGTAATCCAAGTCTATGCCCCAACCAGTAACATTGAAAAAGCTGAAGTTGAACGGTTCTATGAAGACCTACAAGACCTTTAAGAATGAGCATCCAAAAAAGATGTCCTTTTCATTATAGGGGACTGGAATGCAAAAGTAGGAAGTCAAGAAACACCTGGAGTAACAGGCAAATTTGGCCTTGGAATACAGAATGAAGCAGGGCAAAGACTAATAGAGTTTTGCCAAGAAAATGCACTGGTCATAGCAAACACCCTCTTCCAACAACACAAGAGAAGACTCTACACATGGACATCACCAGATGGTCAACACCAAAATCAGATTGATTATATTCTTTGCAGTGAAAGATGGAGAAACTCTATAGTCAACAAAAACAAGACCAGGAGCTGACTGTGGCTCAGATCATGAACTCCTTATTACCAAATTCAGACTTAAAATGAAGAAAGTAGGGGAAACCACTAGACCATTCAAGTATGACCTAAATCAAATCCCTTATGATTATACAGTGGAAGTGAGAAATAGATTTACGGGCCTGGATCTGACAGATAGAGTGCCTGATGAACTATGGACAGAGGTTCGTGACACTGTACAGGAGACAGGGATCAAGACCATCCCCATGGAAAAGAAATGCAAAACAGCAAAATGGCTGTCTGGGGAGGCCTTACAAATAGCTGTGAAAAGAAGAGAAGTGAAAAACAAAGGAGAAAAGGAAAAATATAAGCATGTGAATGCAGAGTTCCAAAGAATAGCAAGAAGAGATAAGAGAGCCTTCCTCAGAGATCAGTGCAAAGAAATAGAGGAAAAGAACAGAATGAGAAAGACTAGAGATCTCTTCAAGAAAATTAGAGATACCAAGGGAATATTTCATGCAAAGATAGGCTCGATAAAGGAAAGAAATTGTATGGACTTAACAGAAGCAGAAGATATTAAGAGGTGGCAAGAATACACAGAGGAACTGTACAAAAAAGATCTTCATGACCTGGGTAATCACGATGGTGTGATCACTCATCTAGAGCCAGACATCCTGGAATATGATGTCAAGTGGGCCTTAGAAAGCATCACTATGAACAAAGCTAGTGGAGGTGATGGAATTCCAGTAGAGCTGTTTCAAATCCTGAAAGATGATGCTGTGAAAGTGCTTCACTCAATATGCCAGCAAATTTGGAAAACTCAGCAGTGGCCACAGGACTGGAAAGTTCAGTTTTCATTCCAATCTCAAAGAAAGGCAATGTCAAAGAATGCTTAAACTACCTCACAATTTCAATAATCTCACATGCTAGTAAAGTAATGCTCAAAATTCTCCAGGCTTCAGCAATACACGAACCATGAATTTCCAGATGTTCAAGCTGGTTTTAGAAAAGGCAGAGGAAAAAGAGATCAAATAGCCAACGCTGGATCATGGAAAAAGCAAGAGAGTTCCAGAAAAACATCTATTTCTGCTTTATTAACTATGCCAAAGCCTTTGACTGTGTGGATCACAATAAACTGTGGAAAATTCTGAAAGAGATGGGAATACCTGACCACCTGACCTGCCTCTTGAGAAACATGTATGCAGGTCAGGAAGCAACAGTTAGAACTGGACATGGAACAACAGACTGGTTCCAAAGAGGAAAAGGAGTACATCACGGCTGTATACTGTTATCCTGCTTATTTAACTTATATGCAGAGTACATCATGAGAAACGCTGGACTGGAAGAAACACAGCTGGAATCAAGATTGTCGGGAGAAATATCAATAACCTTAGATATGTAGATGACACCACCGTTATGGCAGAAAGTGAAGAGGAACTAAAAAGCCTCTTGATGAAAGTGAAAGAGGAGAGCGAAAAAGTTAGCTTAAAGCTCAACATTCAGAAAACGAATATCATGGCCTCTGGTCCCATCACTTCATGGGAAATAGATGGGGAAACAGTGGAGACAGTGCCAGACTTTATTTTTGGGGGGCCCAAAATCACTGCAGATGGTGACTACAGCCATGAAATTAAAAGACGCTTAGTCCTTGGAAGAAAAGTTATGACCAACCTAGATAGCATATTCAAAAGCAGAGACATCACTTTGCCGACTAAGGTCCATCTATTCAAGGCTGCGGTTTTTCCAGTAGTCGTGTATGGATGTGAGAGTTGGACTGTGAAGAAGGCTGAGCACCGAAGAATTGATGCGTTTGAACTGTGGTGTTGGAGAAGACTCTTGAGAGTCCCTTGGACTGCAAGGAGATCCAACCAGTCCATTCTGAAGGAGATCAGCCCTGGGATTTCTTTGGAAGGAATGATGCTGAAGCTGAAACTCCAGTACTTTGGCCACCTTATGCGAAGTGTTGACTCATTGGAAAAGACTCTGATGTGGGGAGAGATTGGGGGCAGGAGGAGAAGGGGACAACAGAGGATGAGATTGCTGGATGGCATCACTGATTCGATGGACGTGAGTCTGAGTGAACTCTGGGAGTTGGTGATGGACAGGGAGGCCTGGCGTGCTGCAGTTCATGGGGTCACAAAGAATTGGACATGACTGAGCAACTGAACTGACTGATCCTGCTGTCTGATCAGGATTTTTCCTTTCAAAAGACTGCTAAAGAGTTTTCTGATCAAGGAATCCCCAGTTAAACCTACCTGACTTGTTGCCCCAACCCTAGGAGTTATCTCTGCTCCTTTGAAGCTACTATGTCTGTGATTGCTCAGTGATACTTTCTGCTTTTTCAGTACTCTGATATACTTTTTTTAAAAAAAGATTCATTTATTTATTTGTTTTTGGTTGTGATGAGTCATCATTGCTGCACACGGCTCTCTCTAGTTGAGGCAAGCAGGGGCTACTCTTCATTGTGAAGTGTGGGCTTCTCTTGTTGCCAAAGGATGAAAAAGACAATTTGTGGATATTAGAATCACCTGTCTTTTAGTTAGTGGCATTTTAGTTAGTTAGTTAGTTATTGGGGCTCTAGTTTGCAGGCTTAGTAGTTGTGGTACACATGCTTAGTTGCTCCATGGCATGTGGGATCTTCCTGGACCATGAATCGAACTGATTTCTCCTGCATTGCAAGGCAGATTCTTAACAACTGCACCACCAGGGAAGCCCCTGATATACTTTTAATATTAAACTCTCTTTTGACTAATTCATTTACTCAATATAATAAACCTTTGCTTTGAATTTTCACAAATTATTTAAAAATGTGTGTGCTGCATGCTTAGTCACTTCAGTCATGTCTGACTCTTTGCGACCCCATGGACTGTAGCCCGCCAGGCTCCTCTGTCCATGGGATTCTCCGGGCAAGAATATTGAAGTGGGTTGCCAGGCCCTCCTCCAGGGGGTCTTCCCAACCCAGGGATCGAACCCATATCTCTTATGTCTCATGCATTGGCAGGTGGTTTTTTTTTTTACCATTGGTGCCATCTGGGAAGTCCTTAAAAATGTAACTATGCATATTATTGTGTGATAAGACTAGTAGCAATAAAGTTGTCATTATAGATGCTCTGATTCCACTAACTGTAGAAAAATGATAAAAAAAAATCCATAACTGGTATAGAGAAAAGGAATTTAATTCAGTTCTCACCACTTTCCATGTTTTGGTCTTAGGGTTAAAAAAAAAGAGATGTTAATTGACTTGTCAAAGATCACAGAGCTACATAGTTACTAGTGTTTAGTCTAATATGGCATGCTTTATTTGAACAATATCCTGGCTCTCTATGTGCTACTAAAACATGGGAAAATGAATCAGGAGTGAATTGAGCCAGTAGTATTTAGATTTATTTTTATTTTTATTACTTGGAACATCAATAATGAAAAGGCAAGGGCAGAGTAAACTTTGCATCCTTAAAATTCTGCAAAAGCTGAGAGTGAACATGATAATTTCCTTAAACCATATTTTATAACCTGTAAACATCATAATTTTAAATACATTATTTTGATTGTATACATTAACATGTTCTAAAAATGTAATTTACATGGAAACCTAGAATATTGAGATATTTTTATTACAAAAACCCCTCTGGTTAGTAGGTGAGAAACTAAAAGAGAAAAAAACCAGGATGAGACATAAAATGGAGCTAGGATTGAGACTAAAAAAAATTATGCATGCCTCAAAGTCCTAACATGCTGGCTATAAGGGGACCATGGCTCTGACTCTATGTTTTCCAAGCATTTTCTCAAAGAAGGAGCGTCTAAACTTGATAAGCAGCATCATGGCTCTCAACTTTGGTTATACATTAGAATCACCTAGAGAGACCTAAAATGTTGGTTCTTAGGACCAAATTAGACAGAGTGTATCAGAATGTTTGGGGATTGGGTCCAAGTATTTATATTTTTGAAAATCTATCCAGGTAGTTCTAATGTGTAGTCAGGATTTAAAGCCATTGGAATATTTGGTCCACAAAGCCCCACCATCACCTATTTGCAATAAAACAAATATAAACAAGCAAAAGCTAATCAGTGTTCCTTGAAGAAACACTACTATTCCTGATAGTTAAGACCAGGGAGAAGTAGCTCTCTAATTTCCTGTTAAAAAGATATTGAATAATGAAACAAAAACACAAATGCCTTTACAAAAACACATATAAACTGTCATAAATATGTTTTTTTTTTTCACTTAGCTTTAATATATATTGGGTTGTGGCTATTTCAAATTACCAATTAAATAGATCTTTAAATGACAATCTAGTGTTGGCATTCTGTTGTGAAATTTGGCAGCCAAAAGGACATGTACCCAAGAAGAAGGTCATCATTAGGACCTGGTGTTAATTGTTGTGTTTTTTCCCTTGGGTGGTGATGGATTTGCTCTGGGCCACCCACATTCAGATCCTGCTATGGCTAGTGATACATATTTGTAAGACAGCTCACCCTGGGCTATGCTTGGATTCTGTGAATTAAAAACTAACCATACATAATAGCTAAAAGCATGGGCTTTGAAGTCAGACAAACCAGGGCTCAAATCCTGAGATCATTTCCTGCCTGCTGATTTGGGACAAGTTATTTAACTTCTCTGATCCTTAGTTTCTTTATCTTTAAAATTCTAGCAGTACTAGTACCTATCCCATAGGCTGTTGCAAGGCCCACATGGGGTAATGTACATCATTTTCCTGTCATATAATATGTGCTCAATTAATAGCAGCAACTGAAGAACACCATTTATTGGCTAGGTAAAAGTCAAATCTTATGTTAACTCACTCTAACTAGTTGAGCTAACCACATGCCTAAGTGTGGCATTCTGGCCAAAGTCCTTCAGTGATCTTAAGAGCATAAACTTCTCTGAAAGCATCTGTGCATGCATTCTAAGTAGCTCAGTTGTGTTTGACTCTTTGCAACCCTATGGACTGTAGCCATCCAGACTCCTCTGTCCATGGGGGTTCTCCAGGCAAGAATACTGGAGTGGGTTGTCATGCCCTCCTCCAGGAGATCTTCCTGAACCAGGGATCAAACTCGCATCTCTTATGTCCCCTGCATTAGCAGGAAGGTTCTTTACCACTAGTGCCACCCGAAGCACTATCTACCACAATGTTATATCATTAAGTCAACATATCTCATCAAGTATGGCATTTTGATAGTTTTTTTTTTTTCCACAATAATGGCTTTTTTTCCCCCTCAATTCACTCGTGACCCTCTCCTATTTTGTTCCATTCTTTTTCTGGCTACCGATCTTTGGCATTTTCCCAAGTTCTTAGTCCTTTGGACTCACCAGTCTTGCATGCTTCTGATTCAGTCTCAGAACTTTTAAAGAACTCTGGTTCATATTCACTTTCTGGTTGTTTCTATACCTGAATCTTAAGTAAGATACCCTTATCTGACTCCACCTTCTGTAACTTCAGACCTAGCATCTTTCCTCTAAACAAATGCTCTAGTGGGCTCCTTTGCACATGGTCCACACCATCTTCTTTGAAGGGAGGATTAAAACTGAAGTAAGGTGAGCAGCTGAAATATGTGCAAATATCAGTCTTTAACATGTTACAAGATGGAACTTTGCCCCACCTCATTGTTTCACTATGTGTTCTAATGATGCTTTATATAGACAGTTCAGTTGTCAATTTGTTTGGACTGAATTTCAAATAAATCAGTGCTGCTGAGTCATCTGCTGAACTAAAAATAAGTTTTTAAGATGCTTGCACTTGCCTAAGAAGTGAAATATACTTTTTTTTCCTGATTACTGAAAGAGACTGCATTTTATTTTATTTTATTTTATTATTTTATTTTTTTTTAGAGACTGCATTTTAATAGCCAGAGTTATCTCAGTAAGTTTGTTTAATTTGAATCTATGATAAAATATTTCATCAAATATAAAGGAGTAAGGTACAGCTATTTCTTCTCACTTAAGTTTCTTTCCCAGTATGTTGTTCACACTGCCATTTTGAAATGGTTTAAGCTACTGTTTATTAAATTTCTACCACATTTTAGCTACTGTTTTGGGCACTTTGCATATTTCATTTGACATCTCTACAACAGCTTTATCAGATAGATATTATTATTGCCTCCCATACATAGTTAATTCAAAAGAAACTGTGTTTCAGAGAGGTCATGCACACTTCCCAAGGTCACATATATAGGAAATGGCTCAAATCTCCATGAGTACACATCACTATGTTCATAATGACTGCTCCACACTGCCTCTGAATGCTTAAGGATCTCTCATACCAAGCCTTGTATATACAAAGCGGTTGCTGCTTCTATCTCAAGTAAGCGCACATGTATTTCAGATTGTAATGAGTTTTTGACAAGATCCAATTCAAATAATGCTTTTGCCTCATTTTAGAGTTACCACTGCTGTGGAAATTAAAATAGGCTTCCTCAACACAAAGGGCCTGACCTTAGATTTTCTATACTATTTCTCCAATTAGCTTCAGAGAGGCCAAATTGTAATACAGCAGGCAGGAATGAGTGGCTCTTTGAAACCTGCTTAGCAAATGTGAAAATGCCTAGCTACTGCCAGAATGTACCTTCATTTATTTGCATCTGTGTCCAGATGCAGTCTTGGTTTAAGGGTCACTTTGGGCATATATCCAAACTATAACTCAGTCTGTAAACCCTAGGATACAGCAAATCTCAATGACTGCTACATACATGCAGTACTTCAACAGGGACAAGGGAGCTAGGAAAGTGTTAGGCTGGTGTGTCCTGAATATAACACATCTCCAGAATTCTTGGTCAGTCTTGTGTGCATATTTTACAGAAGCATATCTGCTATGAGCTATATTGCTTTGTATGCCAGATCAGGTTGAGAAAATAGAATTATTCGCTACTATTGTACATTCAAACTTTATCATAGAAAATTACTTATGGACAGAGAAAAGACATTGAAATCTTGCCTAGAACAAGTTTTTATTTTTAATCTGTCAAAGTGAAAGAGATGTTTCTAAGTTTAACCCCCAAATTCAAGATATAGCTTAAACAGATTTTTCAAAATACATATAAAACTCAGTATAACCATCCAGCTGACCCCCTTTACCTGTTTTGCCTTTCCGCTTTGGTGGTGGCACACTGTAGAGTATATGTTGATAGAAGTTGAAGTATAACACTGTAGTATACATGGGAAAACACCCCAAATATTTGTGTATTTCCAATATGAGGGAATAAAAAATGTGCTGCTTTTCTCCTCAGTTGTAAAAATATTTTTTTTCCAATTCAAAAAAAAGAAAAACTTAATATAAAATGTTATGAGTCTTAAGAGGGCAAAAAAAAATCTAATGTTCCTAGCAAAGACAGGTTTTATTACAATGTAAAAATTGAGTTTCACTAGGGATTTTATCTCTGGAAAGAAACTTGCAGACCAAATAAAATTAGGTAGTGCCAAAATTACCTATGATTCCAAACCAATATATACTGAAATAGGTTTAATTTAAAACAGAAAAAAAGACAAACATGCTCAGTGTCTTACTCTCAGGTAATTTTTTTCTCTCTGTTTTCAGAAGTATTCTGTATAACATTCATCTAGCCAACTTGATTGGCTATTTTAAATTGCAAGGTAGCATACTGGTCCTGGAAACAATTGTGAGACTACGACTTACTCTGATCACTTATTACTGTGTGTGTGTTCACTAAGTCACTTCAGTAGTGTTCAACTCTCTGCCACCCCATGGACTGTAGCCTGCCAGGCTCCTCTGTGCATGGGATTCTCCAGGCAAGAGTACTGGAGTGGGGTGCCATTTCCTTCTCCAGGGGATCTTCCTGATTCAGGGATCAAACCTGCATCTCTTACATCTCTTATATCTCCTGTATTGGCAGGCGAGTTATTTACCATTCCTGCCACCTGGGAAACCAATCACTTATTACTAAATATAGTTAAATCTCTGAAGATTGGGAATAATTTTTCTTTTCTTTTTTTTTTGGAGTTTATTTTCAGCAAAGATCACTATTAATAGGTTAAAAAATTTTACCTCCATTTCACAGAGTACACAGGGTACAGAAAATCCTGGATTATGGATTTCTATTGTTTGGGCTTGAGAACCCCCACTATTTTCATCTTCTATTGTTTCAGCTTTACTCTGCCTCTCACAGAAAGAGTGGGCTTCAGACTCTATCTCCCTGGAGCTCCCTACAGATATGGTTTCTGATTCAACCGAGGTTTATGTTACTGTTTGGGGCAAGTTAGAGATCCTTGATCAAAAAGGAAAAAAGAGGCCAGAGGCTGTCAAGGTGTGGAGTAAGGTGTGTTTTGTGGACTTATTTATTTGTTTTTTTTAAAGGTGTAATGGGCATATAACATTATATGAGTTTCAGGTGTGCAACATAATGATTCATTGTTTGTATACATATTGTGAAATGATCACCACAGAAAGGCTAGTTAACATCGATCACAATACATAATTAAATTTTTTCCCTTTTTCTCCCTTGTGCGAGCACTGTTAGTATCTTCTCTCTTACATGAGTTCTAAGTCACTTCAGTCGTGTCTGACTCTCTGCAACCCTATGGACTTTAACCCTCCAGGCTCCTCTGTCCAAGCAAGAATACTGGAGTGGTTTGCCATGCCCTCTACCAGGGCATTTTCCTGACCCAGGGATCAAACCCACATTAGTTATGTCTCCTGTATTGGCAGGCAGGTTCTTTACCCTAACCCCACCTGGGAAGCCCATAAAGCCTATTTAAATATGCCAATTTTCTATACCTTTATCACAACTCCATCAACTTTTATATCTTTAGTTTTCATTAGGATCTCATCAATAAGTTTTGGTCTTAGAAGAGGGATTTTAAAAGGCTTTTTTTTTTTTCTGTTTGTTCTCTATTTTACCTACTTTTTATAAAAAGTTCTGGGATCCCTAGAGTAGGATTTAAGCCAAGGAGGTCAGGCTCCTTGGCCTAACTGTCCCAAATAATTGTTGTTCAGATATCTCAGTGTAAATTTTTCTAGCTCCTTAATTATAAAACTGAGTTCAGTTCAGTTGCTCAGTCGTGTCTGACTCTTTTCGACCCCATGGACTGCAGCACGCCAGGCCTCCCTGTCCATCACCAACTCCTGGAGTTTACTCAAACTCATGTCCATTGAGTCAGTGATGCCATCCAACCGTCTCATCATCTGTCATCCCCTTCTCCTCCCACCTTCAATCTTTCCCAGCATCAGGGTCTTTTCAAATGAGTCAGCTCTTTACATCAGGTGGTCAAGTATTGGAGTTTCAGCTTCAGCATCAGTCCTTCCAATGAATATTCAGGACTGGTTTCCTTTAGGATGGACTGGTTGGATCTCCTTGCAGTCGAAGGGACTTTCAAGAGTCTTGTCCAACACAACAGTTCAAAAGCATCAATTCTTCAGTGCTCAGCTTTCTTTATAGTCCAGCTCTCACATCCATACACGACTACTGGAAAAACCATAGCTTTGATTGGATGGACTTTTGTTGGCAAAGTAATGTCTCTGCTTTTTAATATGCTGTCTAGGTTGGTCATAGCTTTTCTTCCAAGAAGCAAGCCTCTTTTAATTTCATGGCTGCAGTCACCATCTGCAGTGATTTTGGAGCCTGAAAAAATAAAGTCTGTCACTGTTTCCCCATCTATTTCCCATGAAGTGATGGGACCAGATGCCATGATCTTAGTTTTCTGAATGTTGAGTTTTAAGCCACCTTTTTCACTCTCCTCTTTCACTTTCATAAGGGGCTCTTTAGTTCTTCTTTGCTTTCTGCCATAAGGGTGGTGTCATCTGCATATCTGAGGTTATTAATATTTCTCCCGGCCATCTTGATTCCAGCTTGTGCTTCATCCAGCCTAGCATTTCTCATGATGCACTGTGCATATAAGTTAAATAAGCAAGGTGACAATATACAGTCTTGATGTACTCCTTTCCCTATTTGAAACCAGTCTGTTGTCCCATGTCCAGTTCTAACTGTTGCTTTCTGACCTGCATACAGATTTCTCAGAAGGTGGATCAGGTGGTCTGGTATTACCATATTGTGAAGAATTTTCCACAGTTTGTTGTGATCCACACAGTCAAAGGCTTTGGCATAGTCAATAAAGCAGAAATAGATGTTTTTCTGGAACTCTCTTGCTTTTTGATGATCCAATGGATGTTGGCCATTTGACCTCCGGTTGCTCTGCCTTTTCTAAACCCAGCTTGAACATCTGGAAGTTCACAGTTCACGTACTGTTGAAGCCTCACTTGGAGAATTTTGAGCATTACTTTGCTAGCATGTGAGATGAGTAGAATTGTGTGGTAGTTTGAGCATTCTTTGGCATTGCCTTTCTTTGGGATTGGAATGAAAACTGACCTTTTCCAGTCCTGTGGCCACTGCTGAGTTTTCTAAATTTGCTGGCATATTGAGTGCTGCACTCAATAAATATATAATTGAAAGCTGAGGTAAATAGAGCTAACTTGTTTGACTCTAATGTTGGGGACCAGTAAGGGGTCCCATTTGGCTCATTAAATCTACTGTCTAAACCACTTTCAAATATGTAATAGAGTATTACTAATTATAGTCACCATGCTGTACATTATATAGCCATGACATTTATTTTATAACTGAAAAGTTTGTACCTTTTGACCCCCTTCACCCTTTTCACCCACTTCCTACTCCCTGCCCTCTGGTAGTCTCCAATCCATTCCCTGTAACTACAAGCTTGGTTTGGTTTGGTTGGTTGATTTTTTAGAATTCACATGTATGTCAGACCATACAGGGAATGTTTTTCTTAGGAACTAATTTACAGCAGTTTCAACACTGGTCTTTCAATAATATCCCTTTCCTCACGTGTTTTGTTGTTGTTATTTTGTGATTAAAAAACACAACAAAATTTACCATCTTGACCATTTTTAAGTGTACACTTGTGTTAACTATATGATTTATTGGGCAACACATCCCTAGAACTTTTTTATTGTGCAAAACTAAAACTATATCTGTTAAATAGCAACTTCCCATTCCCTTCTTTGTTTACTCCCTGACAACCACCATTATATTTTTTGTTTCTAAGAGGGTGACTACTTTAGATACCTTTTATCAGTGGAATCATGCAGTATTTGTCTTTTTGTGATGGGCTTGTTTCACTTAACGTAATGTCTTCAAGCTTCATCTATATTGTGGCATATGGTAAGATTTCTTTCTTTTTTAAGGCTGAATAATGTTACATAGTATATACTGCATTTTCTCTATCCATTCATTTGTCACTGGACATTTGGGTTGCTTCCACTTTTTGACTATTGTAGCTAATACTGCAATGAATGTGGGAGTGCAAATATCACTTCAAGATCTTATTTTCAATTCTTTTTGACATATACCCAGAAATGAAATTGCTGGATCATATGGTACTTCTATTTTTTAATTTTTTGAGGAACTTCTATACTGTTTTCCATAGCAGAATGATGCCATGAGATTTTGTGGGAAAATATGGTGGCTGTCTGTCTTATGCTGTTGGGAAGGAAAACTTTCCTCTTCTTCCCTTCTAGGTACTATGGCTGGTCTAATAATTACATTGACATAAGACAGATTAACAGGCTTCCCTGGTGGCTCAGGCAGTAAAGGATCTGCCTACAATGCAGGAGACCCAGGTTTGATCCCTGGGTTAGAAAGATCCCCTGGAGACGGAAATGGCAACCAACTCCAGTATTCTTGCTTGGAGAATCCCATGGACAGAGGAGCCTTGCAGGCTATAGAGTCAGACACAACTGAGCAACTAACACTTTCACTTTTCAAGATAGATTAATAAGAGAAAAACTAATTTAATTTAGTTTTATATGTATGGGATCCCCAAAGATATGAAGCTTAAAGAAACTGACAAAAGCAGACAACTTTTATACCTTTTAGACAAAGAAAACAATAAATTTGTGAAGAATTGATAAGGTGAAGTTTGGGATTGGAATAACAAATTAGCAAGGAAGTAACAAAGTTTGTTTATAGAGTCTTCTCAGGCAGTTGCCTATCTCTGGCCGTAAGGATACCTTCTACCCTCCTGTTATAGGGAAGGTACCATCATGTGCTTTCAGGGAAACCAAGAAGGGTCAGAGTATCCTTCTTGTACTGCTGCCAAAGTGTCATATTCTGTTCCCCTGCAATGCCACTTTCAAAATCCAGCTATCTACTACAGATCTGTCCCTCATGAGTCTCTGTTTATTTTCTGTTTCTTTGTATATCATCTTGCAATAAGAGGCCCCATAGGCATACTTCCTGCTGTGTAACAATGTACTTCCTCCTATTGTTCATAAAACTGCCTTATGTTATAAGGATTACTCCCTAGATCTAGTGCTAATCGATGTCTAATGGCATCAGGCTCACAGTTTTCATCTCTGTTTACATTGACTTCATACTGCCAGCACTCAAATCCATTTGTGTTCCCACAGATACCACTGATGCCTTAGGTCACAAGAGATGATGAGGGGAAATTCTTTTCTGTGCCCCTAAGTGATGTTACCCAAATTAGCCTCCAAATCTCCAGCCAAAATTTCAAAGTTGTCCACATTGGAACCTCCTCTTATTCTCTGAGCTCATTTTCTGTTACTCCCTTACATGTGTACCTTTCACATCCTATTTATTTCTGAACTGCAAGCCTTTGTCATTGCCTCTCTTTGGAGCACCTACCATCTATTAAATTTGATTATTGCAAAACTACTAATCTTCAAAGCTTTGTTCAAAGCTCATGTGAGGATGCTGACCTGAATCCCTTGCAAACATCCTCTTTTACTCCCTACCAGAAAGCCTCTGCTGCAGCCCAAATGGTCTATTCATCTTCCCATAGCCATCCAATGCATAAGTCTACCACTGTGACTTTGTTCATGATGTTTTCTGTGTTGGAATCTTGTAGGGGAGCAAAAGAGAGTTTACCAAGTTATAAATCAAAGAAAAGAGAGGTATCTGGGTACTCCAAAGAAATTCATAGTTGGGAGAATTAGGAGAGCATTTCACATAACCTTGAACTATTGATAAAATTTTAATAGGCAGGTATTGGTAGATTCCTTTGTGAGAGGGGAACTACCCTGAGCCTAGCACAGTGTCTTACACAGTAGGTACTTAATACATATTTTTGAATGAATGAATACATAAAGAATGAATGGGTCAGTGTCTGCCTATTTATCAGTGTGGTTGAGTTAATCACATAGATTTTCTCTCTATTGGAGAGATTTGGAGCAATATAAGAGTGCTAAATGCTTGAAGGGAAATGAGGCCCTAAAAGTAGAGCTATGTCAGTGGAAGCCAAAAGCTATTCAAGCCTGAGTAGGCTTATAGTCTTTGACCTGCCTTTACCTCCTCAGGTAGGCCTCACTAAAGAGTACTCCACCTATTTGCTCCTAGCTCTGGGTATTTTTGACTTGCCCATTTTCAAACTGCTTCCCTCAGGCCTCATAAGAGAACTTTAAAGTTTTATTATGATGACTGTATCCAGAGTTCTTGCAATAATTTCCTTTGCTCAAAACTTGGAGTTCCATTCTAGTGATAATATGAGCTTGTATTTGATGTTTTCAAAGTGATTTAATATAAATCATATCTAGTGCTACTTATGTGCCTGCTTTATCATAGAAATAATCAATGATCCAAAGTTGGCATGGGAGGTAAATACTGCATGCTGGGGATGTCATATACAACTTTATTAACAACAAATAAAGGGACTTCCCTGGTGGTCCAGTGGTTAAAGACTTTGCCTTCCAAGGCAGGGGGTGTGGGTTCAATCCCTGGTTGGGAGCGAAGATCCCACATGCCTCTCAGTCAAAAAACTAAAACCTAAAACAGAAGCAATGCTGTAACAAATTCAATAAGGACTTTAAACAACAGCAACAAATGGGCATGAAATAATGCTATGGGGCATGAAAAGAAGAATGAAATGTGGGTCTCCACTCCTTAGAATTTACTGATTCATTGTCATGAAAATGGAAAAGAAAATTCAATTGTCAAGTGACATCAGTATAGGAATTTCTAGGGCTCATTCCCCTTCAGCCCAGAAGGGGAATCCATTTGAACAGCTGTGAACAAGACTATCTTCTCAAGAGTGAAGGATTCTGGGTGAGGGATTACTATTTCTGGGTAGTAATTTCTGAAGCACAGAAATAGGAAAAGATGCACTGAGGAAGGAAACATAGATTCTCACTACTCCTGTCTCTCCTGGCCCAATCCTGAGTGGCCCAGGGCAGAGGGAGGCACCATCCCCCTGGGAGGAGAGTGAAATGAGTGCCCGACTTCACTGCAAGAGCTGACCGGCACCAGCACCAGGTTGTGCAGTGGTAAAGAATCCACTTGCCAATGAGGGGATGCAGGTTCAATCCTTGGGTCGGGAAGATCCCCTGGGGGAGGAAATGACAACCCACTCCAGGATTCCTGAGACAGCATTGGAGCTTATAAAATAAAACTGGAGATCTAGTTATCTTACCTCAAAAATGTAGACCAGCATATTAGGCATCTTCTTGTCTCTGGACGTCTACAGGGGTTTTCCTGTTACAGCATGGGGTTGATTTGCTTCTGTTCTGTTCTGACCCATGTGACCAGCCAAGGTAATGAAAAACATCTTAATAAACTTGGCAAATCTTGTGTTGGTGACTGGGAGATAAGAAAGTCTTACTCCAAATATCCTATAAGCATTATAAAACTACAGATATCTTTTAAACTGTAGCCTCTGATACCAACTGTGAGAAAGGAACAGTCTTATTTCTCAAGAGCCATCTTGACAGCACTGAAAAGCATTGCCACCATTACTTAAGGGCTGTCTGTGATCAGCTATATAAACCAAAAGTAATGGAAGTATCCTTGCCTTCTCAAAACCAATAAACCAAATACAACACTGGCATGAATGGATATAGTAGCCATGTATATTTTAATATATAATAGAAAAATTAATATTTACCCACATTGAATAAACAGTACATAATATGAAAATAAAACAGTTAAAATATTTTACTTTTTAAATTAATTTTTATTGGAGTATAATTGCTTGACAGTGCCATACTAGCTCCCACTGCACAGCAAAGTGAATCAGCCACATGTATATACATCTACTTCTTTCCAGATTTCCCTCCCACCCAGGTCACTACAGAACATTGAGCAGAGTTGCCTGTGCTATACAGCAGGCTCTCATATTAGCCATCTACTTTATATATTATAGTGTATATTTGTCAATCCCAATCCCCCAGTTCACCCTGCACTCCTGCCTTTGGTAGTCATAAATCTGTTCTCTACATCTGTGACTCTATAAAATATCTTACTTTTTCTATTACTACAGCAAAATCTCATGATAACCATGAATATAACTCAATTCATGATTGGCTCCCATACTCCACTCTGGTCTCTTCTCAAGTAGGGGTGGGTTATCTTTCTGAGGTGGGCATGGGGCACTGAGGGAAAAATAAAGGTATTGAAATTGAATGGACAACCTCCATTAATAGGTGCCAAGCTGCATCTAGGAGCCAGATGGATTTTATTAGTGCAACTGGACTTTTGAAAATGGATGCCAGCTCTCTCTTCCAGATCACCAAGTTACTACATTTAACTTTTTGATAATGCAACCTTACAATTTATAAGATTGAATTTTGAACTCTACTTGGCAGTTTTTGGCAGAGACTTTTACTATCGCTGTCTCAATCTAACTACTACTGCTGCTACTATTTACTTAGTAAGAGCTACCATATATTGAGTGCTTTTATGTGTTTCACAATCTGTGCTTTAGATGAACTTCTGAATCCTTATAACAGCCTTAATGAGATAGGTAATATTACCAGAATATTATAGGCACTTTTCCCGTCTTACTGGTACAGTGGCTCTGAGAGGTTAGATAACTTTCCCACAGTCACTCAGTGATAGAGCTAGATTCAGGTCCAGAGTTTTTATTGTCAAAGCCCCAGTGCTTAACAACTACTATACCACATGGTATACTTCCTTTTCTTATTGTATATTAATACTTTCTTTGCTTACGGTCCATAAGAAATCTAATTAAAAACACAAATGTAGCCAGAATGGGCCCCCCTTCTCAACCTGTTTCTTCTCTCTCTCTCTCCTCTTAACTAAAGAGAGCTAGCCAAGAAGACTGCATTGCTGGGAAGCTGGGGAAGGAAGAGGACTGTCTCCACTAAGGACCTGTTTACTTTTTTAATTAACAAAGTATGAGGAGACATTTTCTGATGTGTTTCAGGACCCAGAATGGAAATTTATACCATTACATGCTTGTAATGGAAATGTGTTTTCTGTTTAACAACTTCAAAATGAAACATGTTATTGATGCAATATGGACCAGCAGTGTGGCCAAACACTTAACTAGAAGAAAAAAAAAATGAAAACAATGACCCAAATGACCAAATTAGACTAAAGTAGTTAAAGCATAAATTGGCAAAACCAAAGAAAGCTTCTAACTTTTCCCAATCAAATTAAATATACATATGTAGCTGGTTAAAGATTTAATTTTCTAAATTTTAACAAAAACATCATTGCCATTTGTATATTGGTGAGAGACACTGGAGTTGTGTTCAAGTGGAATGTAACTTGCTCATATACAATCTAGGCAATAACTAGTTTCAGAATTATGCAAATACACCTACCATTTAAGTCATTTCAAATTTGTCTCTGAAACTTATCATCTGTTTTATACAGAAGGAACAATAGAATATTCCTCACTGGTTCTCTTTCCCAGAGCGAGATTCAGAAAGAGGTTGTGTAGTTTTGTTTTGGTTTGTTAGACTTCAAAGGCTGAGAGCTGACTTCATCCATGCCTCGGTTACAGAACACCATCCCCACTGGTCCCTGCAAGGCCCTGCTGTTTTTTGGTATCTATCAATCTATCATCATCTATCTGTCATCTGTCTATTCCATTATTACCTCCATTCTCCACTTCTATTATCCTCCTCTTACCATTGGCAGTCATTCTAATGCATTTGATATGTATAGTTCTATTTATTTGTAAAATGCCTATTTTTATTTTATGCACATGTATTTTAAAATTTATATAAATGACAGTGTTTTGTAGACTGCATTGTTTTCTTAATTCCTGCTCAACATACACAGAAATAGATGTGTGTGTACATATATATGTATGTATATGCCATGCATAAGTTACCCAAAGCATAAAATCACAAAATAAGACTTCTTCTGCATTACCTTTCCTAATAACTTTTGCCTAGTCTTTTGGGGAATGGGAATGTCAACTGTGAATTGTGGAAAGTAAAGTATGGTCATTCCAAAACACTGATTTTATTTTGAAAAAAATGTGGTATTACCTTTACTGGAGGTATATACCTCTTTCTGGAGCAGATCGTCTTTATTTTTTCCAAAATAGGATATGTTGACCAACTGACATTCACATCTCAGAGTCTCCTTGCTAGTTCTCTAGTCTTAATAAACCTCGGGAACAAACTATAGGCTGCATGTAATTATGGGTTTTGTGTTGTGATGACCATGTATGCACAGAGGTCTGATTGCTCCAAACTTTCTCAGCCTGTCTGAATGAACAGCACTAAAACAATTACTAAAAGGTAATGAAAATGTAGTATCATTTGTGAAAATGAAGTGGACAAAAATCAGTATATATTTTTGACATGTTCAGAAACTTAAATTCCAGTCCTAAATCAACTACAGATTCACTGTGTGACTCTCAACATGGGTTCTTTAAGTCTTCATCTAGAAAATGAGGTGGGTTGGACTAGATAAAGGTCTAAGGTCTTTTTACAGTGATGTTATTCCAGGCTTCTATGATTTGCACTTGGGGTTCCATGAATACTTTATTTCTTCTCTTCCCTACCTATCACCCAATTAAACTGGGGAAAACTAGTAGAGACAGTGGATTAGGCTGCTTTTTATTTTTTTCCATGAGAGTTGGAAGATGAAAGGCCCCAAAGCAGGAACAGGTAACAATAGATACCTTTGAGAAACCATGCCAGAAAGTTAGAGGCAGCTATAGACAGAGGTAAGACTTGATTTAGAGAAGATATTGTGGCTTGTTCACAGAACTAAGAAACAAAAGTGTGTACTGTTCAACAGATAATAAAAATAGTCCCTGGATCAGAAACTTGAATCTATTAGGCAGGACTAATGATTTTCAAAATATTATGTTTGAACAGCACTTTCTGTGCAAAAACCTTGAAAATATTCTCCGTGTCTCTGCTTAAGGCAAACATGTATTTAGCTGAATGATTACGCTGATGTCTGTTGTACACATATCCAGAAAAATACTCAAATGGATTTCAAGCCTGTTATTCAATGTGTAGCTGAATTTTCTCCAAGGATATTGCAACATTGCCAGCCTAATTCCCAAAGGTCTCTTGGGACTGGAAGGGAGTTGGGAGATCATTGATCCACATCTGAAACTGGCTGGGAGTCAGGAAATGAACTTCAAATGTGTCATCATTTCGGCTACTGAAGGCCTGCTACACGGCAGAATTTAGCATCCCCCCAGTAAAATCTGAGCAGGACCCTTTCCAAGGTAATAAACTTTGCCTTTTCTAGCTCTATCTCCAGAAGTGTATCCCTCCAGTGCTTCACCGGCTCATACCCCATCTTCCAGTATTCCAGGTTCCTGAGAACCTCTTATGTTGTATAGTCAGTATAGTCTCCTGCATCGTCTTGTTGGTATCTGGTGCCAAGACCTGGGTTACAGGGAAGGCAGGTCTTAAACTAGGGTCAAATACTGGCTGTGGCAATGACTACATACATGTTGTTGGAAAGATATTTCCCAAGATCCTATGTTAATATTAAACTTTTTTTTTATATTGAAGTATAGTCAATTAACACAGCTTCCCTGATAGTTCAGCAGTAAAGAATCCACTTGCACACTGTTTACAATAGCTAGGACATGGAAGCAACCCAGATGTCCATTGGTAGATTAATGGATAAAGAAGTTGTGGTACATATACACAATGGAATATTATTCAGCTATAAAAAAGAACGCATTTGAGTCAGTTCTTATGAGGTGGATGAAACTGGAGTCTATTATACAGAGTGAAGTCAGAAAGAGAAACACCAATATAGTATATTAACACATATATATGAAATTTAGAAAGACGGTAATGACAGTCCTATATGCAAGGCAGCAAAAGAGACACAGATGTAAAGAACAGACTTTTGGACTATGTGGGAGAAGGGGAGGGTGGGATGATTTGAGAGAATAGCATTGAAACATGTATATTACCATATGTGAAATAGACAACCAGTGCAAGTTCAATGCATGAAGCAGGGCACTCAAAGCCAGTGCTCTGGGACAACCCAGAGGAATGGGATGGGGAGGGAAGTGGGAGTGGGGTTCAGGATGGGGGGACATATATGCACCCATGGCTGATTCATGTTGATGTATTGCAAAAACCACCACAATATTGTAATTATCCTCCAATTTAAATAAGTTAATTAAATAAATTAAAAAAACAAAAGAATCTGCCTGCAATGCAGGAGACGTGGGTTCAGTCCCTTGGTCGGGAAGATCCCCTGGAGAGGAAATGGCAATGGACTCCAGTATTCTTGCTGAGAAATCCTATGGACAGAGGAGCCTGGTGAGTTACAGTCCATGGAGTTATACAAGAGTGGGACACGACTTAGTGACTAAACAACAACAAACAGCCATTAACAATGTGCTAGTTTCAGGTGGATAGCAAATGGATTCAGCCATACATATACATGTATCCATTCTCCTCCAATGGCACCCCACTCCAGTACTCTTGCCTGGAAAATCCCATGGAAGTAGGAACCTGGTGGGCTGCCATCCATGGGGTCGCGAAGAGTCAGACACGACTGAGCGACTTCACTTTCACTTTTCACTGTCATGCATTGGAGAAGGAAATGGCAACCCACTCCAGTGTTCTTGCCAGGAGAATCCCAGGGTTGGGGGAGCCTGGTGGGCTGCCGTCTATGGGGTCGCAGAGTCGGACACGACTGAAGCGACTTAGCAGCAGCAGCAGCAGCATTCTCCTCCAAACTCCCTTTCCATCCAGGCTGCCACAAAACATTGAGCAGAATTATCTACAGTAAGCCCTTTTTGGTTATTCATTTTTAATATAGAAGTGTGTATAGACTCTTGAGAGTCCCTTGGACTGCAAGGAGATCCAACCAGTCCATTCTGAAGGAGATGAGCCCTGGGATTTCTTTGGAAGGAATGATGCTAAAGCTGAAACTCCAGTACTTTGGCCACCTCATGCGAAGAGCTGACTCATTGGAAAAGACTCTGATGCGGGGAGAGATTGGGGGCAGGAGGAGAAGGGGATGGCAGAGGATGAGATGGCTGGATGGCATCACTGACTCGATGGACGTGAGTCTGAGTGAACTCCGGGAGTTGGTGAGGGACAGGGAGGCCTGGCATGCTGAGATTCATGGGGTCGCAAAGAGTCGGACACGACTGAGCTACTGAACTGAACTGAACTGATGTTAATCCCAATCTCCCTAGCTATCCCTTCCCCCCATTCTTCCCCCCCTGGTAGCCATAAATTCATTCTCTAAGTCTGTGAATCTATTTCTGTTTTGTAAATAAGTTCATTTGTATCCTTTCATTTCAGATTCTGCATCCAAGACCTAATTTGGTGGAAGCATCACTGTGGCCTAGAGTGGATCAGTAACACACTCATGTTTTTATGCGTAAACAGAAGCAAAGTCAAGGTTAGAAAGAAAATCTTTCCTATTACCCCTAACTTGGTATTCTTTGGATTCTTGTGTGTGTGTGTGTGTGTGTGTGAGTGAGTGAGTGTGATTTTATTCCTGACAGTGTTCAACTACAAATCTCTGACAAAACAGTTAACAAAACGTACCCTAGTATAATGTGATGCTAAGAGCAGAGTCTCTGAAATAAGATCTGGGCTTGGATACTGGATGTAATACTGTAAGGTATGTGACCTTGAACAAACAGATGAAGCTCTCAGAGTGCCTGAAGAATTATGGACGGAGGTTCATAACATTGAATAGGAGGCAGTGTTCAAAACCATCCCCAAGAAAAAGAAATGCAAAAAGTCAAAATGGTTGTTAAAGGAGGCCTTACAAACATCTGAGGAAAGAAGAGAAGTGAAAGGAAAAGGAGAAAAGGAAAGATATATCCATCTGAATGCTGAGTTCCAGAGAATAGCAAGGAAATATAAGAAACCTTCTTAGTGAACAATGCAAAAAAATAGAGGAAAACGATGGAATGGGAAAGACTAGAGATCTCTTTAAGAAAATTAGAGCTTCTGAATAACAACAACAAATGTATCTACATAACTTTTTAAAAAAATATAGATTTATTTTAATTGGAGGTTAATTACTTTTCAGTATTGCATTGGTGTTGCCATACATCAACATGAATCCACCATGGGTGTACATGTTTTCCCCATCCTGAACCCCCCTCCCTCCTCCCTCCCCATACCATCCCTCTGGGTCGTCCCAGTGCACCAGCCCCAAACATCCAGTATCATACATCGAATCTGGACTGGCGATTCGGTTCATATATGATATTATACATGTTTCAATGCTATTCTCCCAAATCATCCCACCCTCTCCCTCTCCCACAGAGTCCAAAAGACTGTTCTATACATTTGTGTCTCTGCACTGTTTATAATAGCCAGGACATGGAAGCAACCTAGATGTCCATCAGCAGATGAATGGATAAGAAAGCTGTGGTACATATACACAATGGAGTATTATGCAACCATTAAAAAGAATACATTTGAATCAGTTCTATGTAACTTTTTGAACATACCAAATTCAGTTATACACGTTTCAATGTCCTTCTCTGCTAATTCTAGCATATGTGTCATTTCTGAGTCAGTTTCCATTGCCTCTTCTCCTCATTATGGATCGTGTTTCCTGCCTCTTGACATGGCTATTAATCTTTGATTTGATGCCAGACATTGTGATTTCACCTTGATGACTGCTGGATATTTTTTTATCTCTATAAATATTCCTGAGCCTTTTCCTAAGATGCAGTTAATTTACCTGGAAATATGTTTATTCATTTGGGTCTTGCTTTGATGATTTGTTGGGTAGATCTGGAGCAGTGTTCAGTCTAGGGCTACTAATTTCCCACTACTGAGGAATGACCCTTCTGTATACTCTGCCCAGTGCCCATGAATTATGAGTTTTTCCAGTCTGGATAGTGGAGATAGGGATTATTTCCAGCCCCGTGTAAGCATGAGACAGTTACTTCTAATTTTTTTCAGATGGTTCTTTTCCAGACTTGGTTAGTTTCCTCATACATGTACCAGTAATTACTGTGCTGAATACTTAACGGTGGCCCTCTGCAGATCTCCAGTGATTTCTCTCCAGCTCTGTCCTCCCTAGTGGTCTATCCTATGGACTCTAGGGCTGTATTACTGTCATAAGACTTACAGCTATACCGGTTTAACCAAAGAAGTCTACTGCCTTTGCCTCAGTTCCCATTCTCTACGCCAGAGTTCAGAAAATATCTGAAGATAGTAAGTTGGAGGCAATTATAGGGCTCAGCTTAAATGTTTCCCATCCTAGTTATCACTGCCCTTCACTGATTGATAACCAGTGTTTCAAAAACTGTTTCATGTATTTTGTCTAGTTTTGTTTTTGTGATTGTTTTAAGTGAGAAGGTAAATCCCATCCTTATTATTCTATCTTCGCTGAAAAATTCCAAATGAACTTTCTCATCTGGCAAATGGAAATAATAGAGGTACCTATGGCATTGAATATTTGTAGAGATTAAATGAGATAATACACATTAGACTTTCTCATAGTAGCTGCTGAATAAATATATATTCTTTCCTTCTCCTTCCTTATATGCTAACATACTTCTCCACACCATTACCACAGGGGACTGCTCCTTTTAATGGCCCTCGAGGATTACAAGGGGTGTTTGATCAGTGTCTGTAACCAGTAAACTCTGGGGACAGGAAAAAAAAAGAATCACACTTGAGCTATCTTAAGAAAACAGGTTGAAGTAAGTAGGTTCATATTTCCTCCAGTCCTAAGATTAAGTAAAAACAAGCTAACTCTATCACCACTTCCAAGGGATAGTCATTTTTTGTTAGATACTTCTCTTTCAGAGTTTCAGAATTGAAAGAGAGAGATGGAAAGGGAGAGTGAAAGAGAAAGAGAGAGAATATTCATCATTATAATACAGATAGACCTTTAAAGGGCTATGTATCATTTAAAATTTGATATTCAGTGTACTTTGAGACAATTAATATTTATTTTCATAGCTTAGTTAAGTCTATGGATCACATATAGATAGTCCTCTATGCCCTCTCCAGGAAACAACATACTTTAAAGTGAGGAAGGGCCACACCCTCTTAGAAAGCCAGAGAGAAAGATTGAAGAAGGTTCAGATGGAAAAGGAGGGTAGACACTCAAGGATGATGCAGGCCAAGAAGTGAGTTACAGCTAGTATACAGTGTTCAAATATAATACAGAGTATAACTTAACCTTTGAAGAAGGAAAAATCTTTCCGAAGATTGAGTCAACTTATACTCTATATCTTTCCCATGCACATTTTATTTATTTATTTTTAAAATTTATTTATTTTAATTGGAGGCTAATTACTTTACAATATTATATTGGTTTTGCCATACATCAACATGAACCCACCACGGGTATACACATGTTCCCCATCCTGGACCCCCCTCCCTCTTCCCTCCCTGTACCATCCCTCTGGGCCATCCCAGTGCACCAGTCCCAAGCATCCAGTATAGGCATCGAACCTGGACTAGCGATTCATTTCAGATATGATATTATACATGTTTCAATGCCATTCTCCCAAATCATCCCACCCTCTCCCTCTCCCACAGAGTCCATAAAACTGTTCTATACATCTGTGTCTCTTTTGCTGTCTTGCATACAGGGTTATCATTACCATCTTTCTAAATTCCATATATATATGTTTTAGTACACTGTATTGGTGTTTTTCTTTCTGGCTTACTTCACTCTGTATAATAGGCTCCAGTTTCATCTACCTCATTAGAACTGATTCAAATGTATTCTTTTTAATGGCTGAGTAATATTCCATTGTGTATATGTACCACAGCTTTCTTATCCATTTATCTGCTGATGGACATCTAGGTTGCTTCCATGTCCTGGCTATTATAAGCAGTGCTGCAATGAACATTGGGGTACACGTGTCTCTTTCATTTCTGGTTTCCTCGGTGTGGATGCCCAGCAGTGGGATTGCTGGGTCATAAGGCAGTTCTATTTCCAGTTTCTTAAGGAATCTCCACACTGTTCTCCATAGTGGCTGTACTAGTTTGCATTCCCATCAACAGTGTAAGAGGGTTCCCTTTTCTCCACACCCTCTCCAGCATTTATTGCTTGTAGACTTTTGGATAGCAGCCATTCTGACTGGCGTGAAATGGTACCTCATTGTGGTTTTGATTTGCATTTCTCTGATAATGAGTGCCCATGCACATTTTAGAATGTTGCCATGGCTGGTCCTGCTGAACATTCATTTGTTTGAACAATCCATTCATTTGATTGTTTATTCAATTAGCAACTATCTATTCAACATCTACTATGTACATAGTATGTGAATAAAATATGGTATCTCTCCTCCAGGGACTTTTATAGTAAAACTACTACCAAAGGTAAGAAGTGACCCTAATTGGTGCCCTTAACTTTAACAGAATCTCACACTGCCAATCCACCACGGAAATTGGGGAAGGAAAATGAATCTTCTAAAATTATGGTTCATTTTAGCCTTGACCCTGTAGCTTTAATTCAGTCCTACACACTCACACATCACATGCCCCCAAACCAATAAAGTTAAGTCCTATTTTTCTACATTCACATAGGAACTAACATGCATGTCTCTGGACTTGCCTGCCATTCCATTCCTGTGCCACTATTACTGATTCTTGACTTTGTTTCATATTTTTTGATGCTGTTCCTGCCCTTTAGACTTGTCAACCTCAACTGATCATTACATATCAAGCTTGAGTCTCTAAGGACTTTAGCTTAGCTTACTTACCTCTTTGAATCTTTTTTATTCCTGGAGACCTCCAGTAGGGCAACTTGGTTAGCTCTCCTGTTCATGACTCCCATTCTGTCTAGGCTTTTCCTGGTTCCTGGGAAATCAAAACAGGGCATTTAAGAATTTAGACATCAGGCAATAGAGAATCTACTCAAGAAGTACTTCAGAGATTTATTTCTTCCTTTGACATGTATATATTAAGCAGCTACTGTGTGCCAGGAACTCTGCTCTGATAAAGCTACAGTCTAGTGGGGGAGATCTGTATGATTTTTTTTTTTAAAGCACAAACAAATGTAACATGACAAGGACCACAAGAACGAGTAATGGAACTAGGCCAGTGCTATGATGGAGGAAAACAGGCTTGTGACTACTGGAAACAGGGTGTTAAGGAAAGTCCTCTCTAAAGAATTGTCACTTAAACAGATCTGTGGGATAGATACCAGCCAGTCATACAAAGATGCATTTGGGGGAAGAGCTTTCTAGGCAGAAGAAACAGCAAGCGGAAAAAAAAAATAAAAGAAGTCCTATAGTGTGTGAGAGGAACAGAATGGTGGTCATAGGGTTGGAGAATGGTGAGCAAGAGAAGAATGACAAGAGATACTTTTGGAGATGTGGGCAGGGACCAGATCTTTGGTTCAATTTCATGACCATAGCATGCTGGAAGCTTCCCTTTGTGGCTGGGATCCAATTCCTTAGAGGGAACCTCAGATTGGAAGTAAGGAAGCCTGTGTTTTACTATTATTCTGTCATGAATTTATGTGTCTATTTTAATGAGTAGCTACTCTTTTTTATAATTTTATTTATTTATTGGCTGTCCTGGGTCTTCTTTGCTGTGCAGGCTTTTCTCTAGTTGTGGCAAATGGGGGTTACTCTATATTTCTGGTGTGCTGGCTTCTCATTGTGGTGGCTTCTGTTGTTGTGGAGCAGGGGCTCTAGGGAACACAGGCTTTAGTAATTGCAGCACATGGGCTCAGTAATTGCTGAGCTGGGCTCTGGAGCTCTGGAGCTCTGGAGCACAGGCTCAATAATTGCAGTGCATGGGCTTAGTTGCTCTGCTGCATGTGGGATCTTCCTGGACCAGGGATCAAACCTGTGTCTCCTACATTGGCAGGCAGATTCTTTACACTGAGTTACCAGGGAAGCCCGTCGCTGCTCTTTTTTTTTCCTTTATGTTTTTTTCATTGGAAAATGAGAGGATTGGATTGGACTTTCTTTAAGGTCCCTTCAAGCTCCAATATTCTATGATCTATAAAAATAACTTTCAAAAGTCTGACAGAAAGCTCTGATCTGTGGGTTGGTTTCAACTGAGCTGTGTCAAACCTTGTCACTTATTTCTGGGGATATAAATCTTAAAGGGTCTTCTATAGATTTTACATTTTAATGAGTTTTCTCAAAGTTAATTTTAACATATTTTAATAATCTCTGAAATAAGGGATAAGACATAATATTTTTATCCTCAATGGCCTTCAAAATGTGGCTTAAAAAGACTTATTTACAAATTTTTAAATTGTGGCAGTTTGTATATAGATGAATTATTGAAGATGTTTGAATAATAATTTTTAAAATAAATAACAGCTTTATTGAGACATAATTCACATATTTAAAGTATACCATTCAATGGATTTTAGTATATTCAAGAGTCGTGCAACCAGTCACACAAAAATTTTTACAACATTCCTCTAATATAGCTATGGTTTATAAGTTTAGGATATGACCACAATAGAATCACAGTAAAGAATGAACTTAATCTTGGAGATGGTAAAAACCTGTAACTATCTGCATATACTGGCTGCTTAGATGTATATTTGTGTTGCTCTGATAGATGCCAAAAAAATCTGACTATCACATGAATTGATGTCATTTGCTGAAGGCTGTTAGTTTGAATGGAGACATTTAGGGAAATTCACAGCCTTTCGTTTTCTAACCTCAGTACATGAACCAAATAATTAGGCTTCTCTTGCTGCCTACTGTGCTCGTTTTGCTACTGACTTCTAATCTACCGTGTGACACTGTGGCTAGCTGGGTGAGGAGAACATTTAATTCTAAATTTTGAATGGTTAGGTCTCAAATTGCTCCCGCTGTCAGCTTCATCCATATAGTATATTATATGCTTTTCCTTGCTATCCAGTGTTCTTAAATATTTTTGGAACTCTTCCAAGCATTTCTATGATAAAGGAAATTAAAAGAGCAGTTAGAACATAGTAAAAATCATGACAATATTAAGGGTTTGAGCTCCAGCCAGTGGTCCATCAGCTAATTACACTTGAACTCCTGTTGGTAAAACTATGAATAAACTTAATGGACAGAGAATTGCATACTACTTGGTGTATTTTAGAGATGCTCAAAATTACACCTATATGTGAACTAGGTGTAAAAGAAAGCTGCCTGCCATATCAGCAAACAAAGGATGTTGCAGTCAGCAAGCCATCTACAGCAACTATAGCTGTCCTCCATGGTCAGCCTTGAGGGAACTCAGGATGGAAACAAACAGGCCACCTGCCACCAAGCCATCAGCCACTGTGATCACCCCCCAACTGTCACCCTGAGGGGTTCAGGACTGAGAAAAGCCGGATACTGGCCCCAGATAGCTAAGGAGCATATCAAAGAAATGATTTCAGTAAGCCCAGACTCTTGCATCTTCCCATTCATAGAAAAGTGCTAAATATATAACTTGAAATGTCTTTTTTTTTTGAATTAACAGTAATCTTTGGAAGTTCCAACTACCAGGTTTTTCTATATATCTTGGCTTCTCTGTCACCTCTTCTGAACAGTTCCTCAGATAGCTCTGAGCCCCTAGATAGCTCTGAGGAACTGCTTAAAAGAGATATCGGAGGAGTCAGGATATATAGAAAAACCAGGTGGTTGGAACTTCCAAAGATTACTGTTAATTCAAGAAAACCAGACATTTCAAGTTCATGTATTTAGCAGTTTTCTATGTATGGGAAGATGCAAGAGTCTGGGCTTACTGAAATCATTCCTTTGATATCCACTTTAGCCATCTGGGGCCAGTAACCAGGTTTTCACAGTCCTGAATTTATATGCAGAGTACATCATGTGAAATGCTGGGCTGGATGAAGCACAAGAGGGAATCAAGATTATCAGGAAAAAATATCAGTAACTTCAGATATGCAGATGACACCACCCTCATGGCAGAAAGCAAAGAGGAACTAAAGTGCCTCTTGATGAAAGTGAAAGAGGAGAGTGAAAAAACTGGCTAAAAACTCAGCATTCAGGAAATGAAGATCTTGGCATCTGGTCCCTTCCCTTCATGGCAGATAGATGGGGAAACAATGGAAACAGCGACAGACTTTATTTTCTTGGGCTCCAAAATCACTACAGATGGTGGCTGCAGCCATGAAACTAAAAGGTGCTTGCTCCTTGGAATAAAAGCTATGACAAACCTACACAATGTATTAAAAAGTAGAGACATTACTTTGCCAACAAAGGTCTGTATAGTCAAAGCTGTAATTTTTCCAGTAGTCATGAATGGATGTGAGAGTTGTACTATAAGGAAAGCTGAGCACCAAAGAATTGATGCTTTTTTTTTTAATTTATTTTTTATTTTACTTTACAATTCTGTATTGGTTTTGCCATACATTGACATGAATCCACCACGGGTGTACATGTGTT